>NC_069713.1:10915446-10997946 GCF_027358585.1 Pangasianodon hypophthalmus
AATATACTTTATTTTTTATGTCTAACAAGACAGACCTTATTTAATTGCACATATATACACAACTAAATGAAAAAAAAAAAGATGAAGTAATTTACTACTACAGAAGGGGATGAAGCTGGATGTGGAACTAGTGATGTTGCTCCTGGACAGGTATGTAACCTGTATAAAGCTTTGAATGTTTTCAATGGCTTTACATAACTAATTAAGTAGATCTATATTTGTCACTTAGAGTGATAGGTAAGGCAATGCTTTGGATGAGTCACATTCACAAAAATGTATGTAATGCTAGCTAATTCATGTGCAGCTGACAATGCTAACTAACTAACACTAGAGGTAACAGCTTAAAAGTTTATAATAGTTCATTACAAAGAAAAACGAAACAGAAAAGGCACTTTTAACCATTCTCATACATAGAATTTTGCTTGTTTATAATGTTACAACTTGTCTTTCAAGCAGCTGAATGCTCATCAGGCTAAAATGCTAACACCATCAGCCAGCCCACTGACTTGGGAGTCTGCTGCTCACCACTGTAAAACTGAAGAGTACTCGTGTAACATGACTAGACTATAAGTCACTCTAGATTTCTAAGTGAAATGTAGTCATAAATCACCAAATCAATGCCTGCCAAGAGGAAATGCTTATGAGGGCTAGCTTTCGGAAACCTAGCACAGCCATCCTGTATATAATATATTGTCAATAACATCTTGTTATTGTTATCTTGTTACATCTGGCCACATGTGCCAGGATTTTTATTTATTTGAGAAACCTATCAAGTTAGCATTATCCTAGCTATGTATTTAACTACTTGTGGGGTAATATTATCTTAATTAATGTGGTACAAGCACTGTGTACTTTTATCATCTAAATCTAAATAAGTGTAAATAAGTAAGGCAATGCCACTAATAGCCTACCTCAATCCAGAGTCCATCCAGACAGTGAACATAAAGTGGTTAAAAAAGTAGTTCCAGTTGAAATCAATCTAGCATTGTTTCCATTCACATAAAGAGAAGTCAATTAGTTAAAGCTATAATTATAATTACTTTAACTAATTGAATTTAATTATAATTATAGCTAATCTAATTTAATTATAAAAGGTAGAAATAAGTAGATTCGTGGAGCCTCAGGCCCCATCTACAATATGAATATTGTAGAAAATGTAGTTTTTACCTTTGTTTTAAAAAAAAATAAAAAAAATCCTGTCCACATGAACAGCATTTTTGAAAACATCTCCATCTGCAAAAAAATGCAAAAATAATCCCTAGTGAAAAAAAAGTATACTTTATTGTATTTGTAATATATTTCCTGTTTCAATAGTACATTGCAAATATACTAACAAAAAATTGTACTAACTTTAAATATAGAAAAAGTGTATTACCACCATGCTTTTACCTATTTTTACCATACAACTTTTAACACACTTTAAAATAATTGTAATTTAGTATATCTTCTAAAAATATATTTTACAAAAAATATACTTGAATTGAAAGTTTTGTTTATTTTTTTAAAAGTGTATTTATTTGCACTTTATGTAAATATATTTTAGTATTATTTTTAACTGTGTGCTGAAAATGTCCATTGTAACAATGCATTGAAAGTTTACTTTCAAAGTACATTATTAAATAACCTGAAGTTGTAGTATACTTTAAGTTAATTTTTAAGTAATTTTTAAGTGTACTTCTTCATGCTTGCAATTCACTTCATTACTGCTTTCAGAAAGTAATAAAACATATGATAAATGCTTTGAAAGCCCATTTAAAACATTTTTAAATAAAGTGTATGCACTGCACAAAAGGCTACTCTTGTAATTATGATTTAAGTATTTTAATAAATTTATACAATGTCACAGAGAGCTCCAATGTATAAACATCAATCCATGACTAATTTTACCATACAACTTTTAACACACTTTAAAATAATTGTAATTTAGTATATTTTCTACTATATTTTCTATACCAACAGCACACCATACGAACACAAAAAAATGTGTTCTACAGGAAAGTAACCTTTTATCGAATGTGTTTTTGAAATGTTTCAGATGAATTTTGGGCGAAATGAGCAATTAAATTAGCATTAGCCGATGCTATTTTGCTTAACTCGCTATCAGTGCTGTGGCTGAAGCTTACAGAGTGCTAACAGTTGTCATGCCACTGGGTTGAAATACGGATGTCTGTTATTGAAGTTACATGTTATTTATTGTAATCACCCTGACAAGACGTGCATTCAGCATTGGGGGAAAAAATTAGCATATTTTTACTCAAAAATAATATATTTATGGTATATTGCTTGTGTGTTTTGAAGACACTCTTAATTAATTTGTAATGTACTTGTAATACAAAAAAGTACACTTTAATATCACTAATCAAGCATGCAATTATCTTACACAGGCATATACTTAAAGTGTACTGAGTATACTTGATGTTCCAATTTAGCACATAAAAGTACACTAAATATACTTAAAGTTATGCTTTACTACAATTTAATTAAACTAAAATATACTTAGCACAAAATTAGTTGTTCCAAAATAGCACACTTCAAGTTAACTAATCATTAGCACACTTAAAGTATACTGACAATTAGTCCGGCTAATTAGGGATTTGGAGCCACTTACACAAGCACACCAACCAATTAGGTGGTGATAGTATGTAATTCTGGCTGTAGCTGTAGATGTTTGCATTATTATATGTCTTGAGGAAAGACATGCAAGTAAGAATTTCATTATAAAACGGTGTGCATGACAAAGTGACTTGACTCATAATCAACTCAAGAAAAATGATAGCTGTATATTGAGCAGAATAGGAGAAATGGAGAAAGTCATTCATTCATTCCTTTTCAGTAACTTCTTTATACTGGTCATAGTCACAGGTGGCCAAAAGTTCTAAAACACGAATATGACAAAACAAGGATTCACATACACTCACCATCCACTTTAATAGGAACACCTGTGCTCCTACTCATTTATGCAGTTATCCAATCAGCCAATCATGTGGCATGAGAACAATGCATAAATTCATGAAGATACAGGTCAAGAGCTTCAGTTAATGTTCACATCAAACATCTGAATGGGGAAAAGTGTGATCTCTGTGACTTTAACCGTTGCATGGTTGTTGGTGGAAGATGGGGTGGTTTGAGTATTTAGGAAATTGCTGATCTCATGGGATTTTCACACACAACAGTCTCTAGAGTTTACACAGAGTGGTGTGAAAAATAAAAAACATTGACTGAGCAACAGTTCTGTGAGTGGATTGTTGATAGGAGAGGTCAAAAGAAAATGGACACATTGGTTTGAGCTGCCAGGAAGGATATAGTAAGGCATATAATCACTCTTTACAACAGTGGTAAGCAGAAAATAATCTCGGCCTGCACAAAACTTGGAACCTTGAGGTGGATGAGCTACAACAGCAGAAGACCACATTGGGCTCTACTCAAGTACAAGAATCTGAGGCTATCATGGGCACAAACTCATCCAAACTGCTCAATACACCTGCTCAGGTAAATGGTTAACTAATCTGGACTTTTAAAATCACAGATATTACACTGGGTATCACAGCAAAAAATTAGTGTACATGACATGAGTTCACTATATGGGTATAAAATAAACATATTTTCAGTGACAGGAGCCTGTGGTGGTGAGCCACCTGGTATACTAGCTGTATAAATGACAGAAAGTAAAACACAACATATACTAGATAACAACACACTGGGTGTGACCAATTATGTGAGTTTTCTACACTATATCTGTTAAAACAAGAGCTGCTCTCGGTCAGGACTGAAAATCATTTCCAGGGACTGGTAACCAAGACAACAGGAATTATAGAATAAATCTTTACTGCGTGCTGCCTGATATGCTGTCTGATAACAATACACACGTTAAAACATTGTGTAATGGGGGGGGATTGGGTGGTCCCAGAGTGTGTGTGCCTCCCCTCTGTGTCGACGCTTTTAGCCGCTGTAATGGCTCTTCTCAGTCCGTATTTTGCAGCTTTGTACTCTGTCTCGTTGCCTGTTGTAAATGCAAAGGATCAAGCATGCAGCATGTGGCGTACCTGACTGTTTATCCAGGGAAAAATTATCCAGGGAAAAATATTACTCATCCATGTTTTAATCTCAGTAATGCAGACAGAAAAATAAACAACGTCAAGGCGCTCATGAGGTTTTGAATGTATATAAATCTGTGTATTGTCAGCATAAAAATGATAATGAAGGCTGAGCGATCTCAAAAGGTGGCCTAAAGGTGACAAATAAATGTTGAAAAGTAAAGGGCCTAAAACCGACCCCTGAGGAACACCAGTGGAGACAGACCTAATCTCAGACCTATAACCACCCATAGAAACAAACTGGGAGCGGTCAGTAAAATAAGACCTCAACCACTTCAAGGCAGTCCCAGACACACCAAACACTCTTTCAAGACGAGTAAGTAATAGACCGTGATCAACAGTATCAAAAGCGGCTCTTAGATCAAGAAGAATAAGAATAGATGTTGCACCATTGTCAGAAGCCATCAACAAATCATTGGTGACTTTGACCAAAGCCGTCTCAGTACTGTGAAATTTACGAAAACCAGACTGAAGAGGTTCAAAAAGGTTATTAACTATGAGATGATTACTCGAATGAGAGGCAACAATACGCTCAAGTAATTTTGCCAAAAACGAGAGATTTGAAATAGGACGAAAGTTATCGAAGTCGTCCGGTGCAACATTTTCTTTTCTGGGTACAAGGGTTACAGCAGCAATCTTTAATGCTGCTGGAGCAACCCCAGTCTGTAAGGAGTCGTTTATAATACTGAAGACAGCAGGACACAAAACATCAAAGCAAGATTTAAATAAGCTAGTGGGAATAGGATCAAGCAAGGAAGTGGTAGATTTCATGCTAGATACCTCCTGTTTAAGAGTCTCAGTATCAGTGGTGTAAAGTAACGAATTACAAATACTCTTGTTACTGTAATTGAGTAGTTATTCTCAGGAATTGTACTTTATTAAGTAGTTTAAAAACAGTGTACTTTTACTTGAGTACATTTTTAGCGCTGTATCGGTACTTTTACTGCGCCACTTTCCCTCAACCTGCCGTCGCTACTTTATATGTTTAATTTTTTCCGTTTTTTTCCTGTCAACGGTGATTGGCTAAGGAGAATAATCAGTCCCGTGATTCCCGTCGAATCAAATCGCGCATAGACAACTTGCATCAGACAGACTTCAAGACACCTGGCGCCAATTTAGTTTAATCATGGAGGACAAAGGAAGTGTGGTGGATGCTTCAACATGCAACAGCTCAAATACAGCACTTCAGCATCCTTGGCCACACCTGAAGGAGCTTTTTGCAGTGAAGGCGAAGAAGGGCAATTGTGTCATTATGTCATGTCAACTTTGCCTGCCTAGACCAGTTGAAATATTGGAATTTAAGAGTTCTTTCTCTAATTTGAAAAAACACATCGAGGTAAGTTTTGAATATCTGCTAAGTATCATATCTTAAATATGTTAAATGGTATAATAAAAATCACAACCAATATAGTGCGGGGGCGTAAATGCACAATTTTTCTGGGAAAGTGTGTTCATGTAGAGGTTTTATGAGCCAATGTGAATTAGGGATGCACTGAACGTTTGGCATCCAAAAAATAGCACAAAAACTGCTGGACACCCTTAGCTTGTTAGCCAGGGTTCAAAGTGCACCTATCATTAACCTATCGTCACAGCTATATTTTTGCCCCTTACACAGGTTTCACTCAGCATATAAACGCATTAACCTGCTTTCTGTCGGCTTATTATAGGTGCATATATTAATGTAATGTGTTCTCACATGGCGATTTAAAATTGAATAGCAAGTAACTTTTATATTTTATAGTTTTATATTTAAATCATGTTTGTTTTTTAAATGATTCTAGCAAAAGTTATCAGTGGTTACAAATGTGAGTTACTCAATTTTGAAGTGTATTCTTTTTACAGAGAAAACATCCATCGAAATTAAAGCAGTACAATGAATGTGTCTTGAAAAGAAAAAACTCAGAAGAACAGATGTGTGATTCAGCTGTGAAACAGATGAAGATTAAAGACTACTCCATGTCATGCAGGAAGGTTACTCAGTCCACAATTGACAGGCTTGTAGTTGAGTTTGTCTGTGAAAGCCTTCAGCCCTTTACCATAGTTGAACTTCCAACATTCAAAAATCTAATCCATACAATGCAACCTAGCTGTACAGTTATGTCCAGACCAACTGTGAAGTTGAGAATCGAGGAAGCAGCCGCAAAGGTAAAAAAAAAAAAAAACATCATTGCTGAGATGGCAAAAGTCAGCTATATAGGTACCACTACTGATTGTTGGACAGCTCGACAACGGAGTTACATCGGTGTAACCGCACACTGGATCGATGAATCTACACTGGAAAGAAGGTCTGCTTCGATTGCCTTTAGATGCTTGAAAGGATCACATACATTTGATTTGCTTGCAGGGACCCTGGATGACATCCACTCAGCATATGGCATCTCAGGAAAAATAGTCAGAACAACTGATAGTGGATCAAATTTTATTAAAGAATTTAAGGTGTATGGTGAACAGAGTCAGCAAGAGTTGACTGGTGCTGACTCTGCTGAGGCAGTGACACTGGAGAGTGAGGAAGATGCAGAAGGAGTTGAGGTTCAGGACACCTGTTCTATTTTAAACACTGACAGTGGGTTGGAGTATCATCTACCCAAGCATCAGTGTTGCACGTGTCATCTTCTTAATTTGGTGGCTACATCCTGCATTATCTTGATGCCATTAAGGGCACCCAGCAAAACGAATCACAACGTGATGCCTCTGACGAGGATGACTTCTTTTCTTCCATTAAGATTGGATGGATATTTGGCTTGTGCCTCAGAAGAGATGGGACTGCTTGACTCGTTTCCTGGTGAAAAAGCTAAGCCTCAAACTGAACACACCCTTGCCTGCCTCTGCAGTATGTGAGCGCCTTTTTAGTTGTGCTGGGCAGCTGTTTACACCTAAACGAGCAAGACTGGACAGTACAAATTTTGAGAATCAGCTCATTGTAAAACTGAACAACAAATTCAAAATATAGGCTCGTTGTTGACCCCTGCGCTAAAATCGCTGCAAGCCTACGTTCATGTTCAGAGACTTGTCAGTTAATGCATGTTATATTCACTTGTGTAATTTTCTAATTTGTGCTACAGGCTCATCATTTTATGTTAAACTGTTAATGTACAATGCTTTGCAACCTTTTATTCACCTGCAAGAAGACTACAGAATGGTTGTCATAAATGTTACCTGATTATTGGTTGCTTTATCAAATATTACATGCCTGGATTTTCAGTGCTAGCAGTCAAAAATAAAACTGTTGGATATATATATAATTTTTTTTTATTAACAGAAACATCCATAAAAGAGAATGACACTGTAAGCTACACTTTTAATTGGCAGGGTATAATGTGGAATAACATTCACAGCATAATACTCACTACTCATTACTCTTGAGTACTTTTAAAAGGGCTACTTTTTACTTGTACTTTGAGTAGTATTTAGGACAGGTACTTTTACTCTACTTGCACTACATTTTTTGTGAAGTAATAGTACTTTTACTTAAGTATGATTGTTCAGTACTCTTTCCACCATTGCTGACAATACATTTGATTTTGCATAAGATCAAAATTTTAATTTAGTGTAGCCTAAATGTTATGCATATATTTTAATTGGACATTTGTAAATATTGTAGGGATACACAATTTCTAGTAGAAATTTCACTTCTGAATATCTGAAACAAAAGTGAAAATACAATTAGCACATCTTTTAAGTTCAGATTTATTGAACCTAACTTTTGTTATTAAAACATTTCTGATTATTTCAGATTGTATTACATTGTTGTTCTGTTGTTTTCATAATGTGCACCAGAAAAAGGTTTTAAAATCCATTTTAAACTTACTATTTTATGTGAGATAAAACAAAAAAAAATCATGCAGTCTTAAATACAGGAGAGATGATTAGTGGTGCTGTGTTTTTATCATCTTCTTTTAAATAAGGACTGAAGAATGGATAGAGTTTCTCAGTGAAAGACTCAGCAGTGAAAGAGTAGATATGAGAGCTGGACTTCACATCATAAAAGGAGACCAGACCCTCCTCATAATCCACAAACACCCCCACCTTCTCCACCTTCTCTCTCAGTGTGAGGGGGACATCAGTGGTACTAGCACAAGACCAGTGCTGATTCTCTTTCCTCAGTCCCACAGTCCAGAATCCATCCTGAGGAGTCAGTGGAATCTCCCCCTTTCTGTCAGTGCTCTCTCTTGCGACTCCGAGTTCCCACTCACTTTTCCTTCTGACCTGCACCTCATTATAAAATCTCCCTGAGAAGAAACTCTGCTTGATGACATGAGATGGATTTGCTGTATCAGGATCCAGAGTCACATCCACTGAGAGAAACACACAGTGTGTGATATGAGTATGCAGGTAAAAAAGATTAAATGATCATCCAGTGGATCATATTCATTATGATACATTAGAGGAGACATATTCAAAATTTCTCCCCATGAGGCTCACTTTCCATTTTTTTTTGAGAACAAACTTATTAATATTCAAACTACTGCATGGTATACCTCAGTGGTGGCTGGTGTTTTTTTTTTTTAAATATGGGAAGCACAGGTGTTTGTTACTGAAGTATATATCTGTGTTTTCTGTTTTATCTGCCTGATCTGTTTAATTCTCAGTCTCTCCTCATGAGCAAAAGCATCAAAAGACAAAGCTAGAAGTGTTTGCCAGCTAGGCTGCTAGCTCGATTTCACTGAAGATGGTAGTGACATCTAGACATTTGGATTTATATACAAAAACAGATGCACATAATAAAACAAACATAACTTTAAATTTACAATTTATTTACAATATTTACCAATTACAGTGAAAAAAATAACAAAATATAGTAGTTGTATAAAACTGTTATGGATTTGATTACTGACTACTGAAGAGCTCTGAGTGCTCTGGGAATCTGACTGGTGCTAATATGTCTAAGTTCGAGACGGCAGTCATGTTCGTTGCCATTTCAGTGACTGGTAGTTACGCGCGACGTTCCGCCCCTTTGAGAGCTCGCCAGATCATCATCTAGAGAAGCCGTGCTTGCAGCCATGACAAGCATGCAATGCATTGGCCAATAAACGTTGAGATAATTTTTTTCTATGCAAACCCACCCACCCACACTCCCATTCATCCCCAGAGAAGCTGCAAATCCAGGTGAGACTCAAAATAACATTAAATGCCTGTTGTCCAATTAGTGTTAATCTTTCCTCCCATTAAAACACAGTGTACTTGAATCTGCCACAGGACCCCACAGAGGCCAGACTTCTCTGGGTTTCTATTATCAATGTGTCGGAAAATCTCCAAAGTAGATTTTCAGGCAGGCTGCATTATCCCCCCCAAAAAGTTTTCATTAAATGAACTAACAGCACGATACTGCAATGAGATATTTGATACATTATATGGCCAAAGGTTTGTTAACACCTGACCATCACACCCATATGTGGTTCTTCCCCAAACTGTTGCTACAAAATCAGAAGCACACAATTGTATAGAATGTCTTTGTATGCTGTAGCATTACAGTTTCCCTTCACTGGAACTAATATGCCCAAACCTGTTCCAGGATGACAATGCCCCTGTGCACAAAGCAAGGTCCATGAAGACGTGCTGTGCCAAGGTTGGTGTGGAAGAACTCGAGTGGCCTGCACAGAACCCTGACCTATTTATGATTAATGAAGAAATGTGTCTTATGACTATCGTGTTATTTCTTTATCTGGAGTCTGCAGTGGCAGTGTGGGGGAATTATAGCGAGTTATAACGGAGCACACCTGATACCTGTTTGCAATTTTTATTCTTTCATTTTCATTTCAGTGGGGCAAACCTACTCCATAAAACCACAGCGGGACTGAAATATTGATGAAAGCAGAAGGAAAATGTCACTTTACTGCAGAGCTAGCTGGCTTTTCAAACAGAAAATAAAATAAAAGGTGTATTTCCGGGTGGTTAATCCTTGTTCTTGCACTAGTCAGTGTAATCTCCTCACCATGACTTTTCACAGCAGCCAGAAAACGGTCGCGTGCAGCAACATGAAACGTCAGAGCCGAAACGTGTCACTGACCAATCAGGTGGCGCTTCCTCATGAATATTAATGAGGCTCCCTCTGTCATCCTACATTTAAGCAATTTTCTCTCAGTTAGGATATGAACCATTTTTTACCTTTGTACCAAACAAAGTCTGAATTAAGCGCAGATAAAGGATTTTTTTCTTTTTTTTAAAGAACAGAATAACCCTGACATTTTTATTTCTAAATAAAAGCTGAATTTGATTGTATTTGTGTTTGATGGAGTTTGAAGGAGAAACAGTTTTGTTCGGTTGTATCTACACAGACATCAGCAGCTGAACTTAATCCATTTTATTGATCAGATTCAATTCTGCAGTAAAACTCAGTGTGAACTGTAAATGATCTTTATTAATATTTGATTTGTAATGACAAAGTTCCACAATCATAATGTGTAAAAAACAGACTGTAGGATTAAAATAAAAAAAACAAACCCCAGGTATTCAAATAAACTGTACAGCACTTTAAAAGGGAATATGTATTTCTAAAATTCACCAAAAAAGTAAAATATTTCTTTTTATTCTCACCATTTAATAGATGATTAAATCTGTGAGGTGAAAATTCATTCAGTGTTAAATACAGGAGAGATGATCAGTGGTGCTGAATTTTTACCTCCATCATTTAACCAAGGATTGAAGTATGGATAGAGTTTCTTCTTAGTGAAAGACTGAGCAGTGAAAGAGTAGATATGAGAGCTGGACTTCACATCATAAAAGGAGACCAGACCCTCCTCATAATCCACAAACACCCCCACCTTCTCCACCTTCTCTCTCAGTGTGAGGGGGACATCAGGATCAGCATTAGCACTATACTGATTCTCACCCCACAGTCTCACAGTCCAGAATCCAGTCTGAGGTTTCGGTGTAATCCACCTCTTCCTGTCAATGTTCTCTCTCACGACTCCTAATGTCCACTTAGTTTTCCCTCTGACCTGCACCTCATAATAAAATCTCCCTGAGGAGAAACTCTGCTTTCCCACAACACTATAATAAAAAGTAAACCTCTGTGGTGTATCAGGGAGATCCTTCCACTCGTCTCCACATGTCACTTGTTTTCCATCAGCAGACAGGATGAGATATGGATTTGCTGTATCAGGATCCAGAGTCACATCCACTGAGAGAAACACACAGTTTGTGATATGAGTACGCAGGTAAAAAAGATTAAATCATCATCCAGTGGATCATATTCATTAGGATTTATAAGAGGATTTGTAGAAGATTAAATAATGAAACATTTTTAAATGATCTCTTGTAAAAAGAGAAAACTTGTACAGTTTATGGTAGGAGTCTGTCAAAGATGAGAAATATAAAATGTTTTCCTTCTGAAACTTTACTTTAGTGATTTATTTGTGTTTGTAATTTTTGTTCTTCAGATTTTTATTCTCTTTGAAAGCCATAGTCAGGATGAAATGAGAGAGGCTGCAGCTGAGAGTTGGGGAAGAAGGTGTGATCATTCTTAAATCTGACGTTCAGAACTTCAGACACCTAAATTTGACAGCTGTAAACCAGTGTTGGGTGGTAATATACTACATATAGGTTTAATTCAAGATTGTTTTGACTAGCTTTTTTTTTGGTTCAAATGTGGTTTTTTTGATGGCTTAAAGTTCATTTTATAAAGCTTCTATTTGATAAATAAAACTGTTTTTAATGATTAGACAAATTTTGTAATCATTGTGTACGGTTAGCTACAGAAGCCCCCCTTACACCAAAGAAATATTTGACCACACCGCCCCCCTTGAATTTTTTTACAAATTGACCACTGCTGATAGTAACTGGGTGGTGCAGTTTTCCTCCTCAGCTTATCATTTCCAAAAAAAAGTCCCACCTTCTTTACGCCAATCTAATATTCATTCACGTGTGTAACAAACTCCAAGATGGGCAAGGAGGAGGCGGGAACTGAGTGAACTCCAACATAAAGATTTAATAATAAAGAGAACTCAAACATAACAGAAACCACAAATGTAGCACCAACATAAAACACGTGTGCATCTCTCTCTCTCCCTTCCAGCCACTCCTTTATTACTCTCTCCCACTGATTAGACAACTCAGTGCCAGGTGTGCATCCTCACAGCCTGGCCCCTCCGTCCTCCTACAGGTTTATATATTTTACATGCATTAACTGTAAACACACACAACATTATCATCCCGAAAGCATTCCAAAACAGCCCTGTACCCTGTTTTTACCATCAGGATGGTTTTAGTCTGGAGCCTTGCTTCCTACTGCGCAACCATGCCACACACACACAGAATACACTAAAACTAAAAATCGTTCTTACCTGCATACTGCTTCTTCTTTACTAACTCTGTGAAAACATGTAATTAAACAATAATTTATATCCAAATACAGTCAGATTAAACAAAACATAACAATACAATAACTATTATTTACATAATATACTGTATATACTATAGGCCAAAAGTACAAAATAAAAATTAAATCATTTTTTTTATTCTTCATAAAAAGGCCAATTGTTTTGTTTTTGCTATACAGTGAAGACTTTGGGTTTGATATCAGACCAGACCACCCAATTATTAGGTGAGCAAAAATATTGGAACTTGAAGATAGACTTAAAGGGAATTAAAGTAAATAACACCTAATAATTGGTTGCATATTCCTTGCTTGTAATAACTGCATCAAGCTGGTGACCAACTGACATAACCAAACTGTTGCATTCTTCTTTAGTGATGCTTTTTCAGGCTTGTACCACAGAATTCATTCTGCTGCTACCATCATGAGTTACATCATCAATAAAGATTAGTGAACCCACACCAGAAGCAGCCATGCAAGTCCAAGCCATGACACTACCTCCACCATGCTTGACCGATACGTATGTTTTGGATCACGAGCAGATCCTTCCTTTCTCCTTTTAAAAGATGTTCTAAATTGTTGTATTAGCTATACCCAATGCTTTTAGAATGGCTCTGATTTTCTCTCTTTTCTCAGCTTCAAAATGGCTTGCTTTTCTCCCATAGATATCTCTCTGGTCTTTATGTTGGTTTATCCTTTTTTAACAAGAAATGCAGTCTTCCCAGGCAAAACCCGTGACAAAAACCAAGAGCAGACATTCGAAGCTATTAACTGTTTAAACAATCAATCTAATAGGGCACAGATGGGCAACTAGATATGCCTGCCAGTCACATGTTCCAGTATGTTCGATCACTTGAAAATAGGTGGGTTCAAACAAAAGGTGTCTTTAAGTTGTTTAACACATCTAGATATAAATATCAGGAAATTAAAGCTGAAATTCTGATCTATCCTCTCAAAGTCATCTTTTGATCTCAAACCCAAATGTCTTCAGTGTATAGCAAAAAAAAATTGGCCTTGCAATCCAATACTTTTGGAGGGGACTGTATATATTCCACACACAGAAAGTCTTAAAATTTCAAGCTAAGGTGTAATTACCATATTCCACGCTCTGTCTCTGCAGTTCTGAAAAGAGAAAAATGTTAATATTAGAGTCTGTACTTAGATACTTGTAGGATATTGTTTAATACATTGTTATTTTCTATTCAAGTGTTGTGTGTAAAAACCACATACTTTTTTTAACTTTATGTAGAGCCCTGGACAAATGGTTGGATTTCTGAATTTGGCATTGTGTTGAACGGGTAGAGGAGGACAACGCAGGTGTGTGTGTGTGTTTTTTTTTTTTTACCGGTGGGGGGGGAGTCAGAGAAGTTTGGGGTGGAAAGAGCTACTTTTCACCGCGAAGAAAGCTCGCAGCCGTCACGTTCACGGACGTTTTGAGTGGCAGGCTCTGTGGAGAAAGTTTTCCGTGAGTTATTTCAGTGTGAACATATCACGCATGAGTTCACAGCTCGTCGCACGAGATGGCGCTGCGAGAGAGTTCTAAGGAGGCCGCACGCACCCCAGTCTCGCGTGAGTCAGCTGCGGAAGAAATCCAGCACGAGGATAGTCCACGTGAGAAAGTCTCTTACGGTTTAACGACTTTTCTTTCCCTCGTTGTTTTGTGATTAGATTAAGGGTGAAAACTTCATCCGGAAGAATATTCCCGTGTTTATTTTTCTCAAGTTCAGTGAAGCAGTTATAAGTCATATTATTCATTTGAAATTTGGAAGAATATATCTGTGTTTATTTTATTAATTAGTTGTAAAGTATCACGGTGGTGTGTGTAGTTTGGAGTTGTGTCACCTGCGTGATAACTGTCTTTTACGAGACTGAGAGATAGTGGAGTCAAGGTTGGGAGGTGGAAGACTATTTTTCACGGATTCATCTGACCTGGTCCAGGCGGGAGGCGTTACGGAGGCTGTGCTTTTCATCTCATCGTGCATTGAGGGTCAGCCATTATTATTCCGCAAGTGAAATCTAGTTTCTCCTGGATTCGTGAGTAAAGTTTTTCCCATCGAAAGAGCGCCAACTAGCGCGCCAACGGTGTACTTCAGATCCCAGCTGGGTAATATTGAGGTTGAATCTGAGTAAAACCAGAGTATTACATTGACATTGGGTTTATTTCTTTATTTTTCCCTTTCTTTTTGATTATGATGTTTATTGTGATTAATACTGTTGAGACTGTGTGAATTGAATTATTTGTTCACTCACTTGACAAACAAAAGAGAAACACAGAGAAAAGAAAAAGACATACCAGAAGAGTTCCTGAGAATAATAAATCCACATTTATTTATCACCTTTAACTTTGTGTGTTTTCCTGTGGAAATTCTAAAAGATTTGTATTCTCAAGTTAAAAGTAACATAGTTTTGTACTTAAATTTCCAGATAAGAAACATAAATCTGACACAACCAAGTGAAAATCTGAGACCTGGATTCTATACTGTAAATAATGTAATGAAAGAGAATGTGCCTTTACTGGGGTAGTGTTGGAAATAATATCCCCTAGACAGATTTTTATTGCGTGAGCCGCAAGATATTTACCTGGCAGGAGGGCTACATTTATATTTCTACTTTTCTACTCTCTGTTTTTGTCGAAAGTAGTAGTGTGGTGTTTAACACATTATATTTATTTGCATGAGGTCAGTAAAAGTATTATACAAATTAATTATTTACCCCTCCAACTGACATGTGATGTTATAGTATTGTTCGATGTTGTTAATACGAGGCCTAACGTTATTTCTTATATTTCTCATAGTGATTTGATTTGTTTCTCTGTTGAGTTTAGTAGTGATTTATTTGCAGCAGCATTGATTTGTGCTTTCACTACCATCACCCTGGAGTATTATATCTGCATTTTGTGTCCTCTAGTGGAACATCTGTCATTACAATGGCTGTAGATTTAGATCTTGGTTTTAGTTACAATGTGGTAAATTGATCTGTTCATTAGAATACTAATTAGCACTAGATAGCACTAATCTGTAACGACAGTAGTTCATAACAGTCATTTAGTTGTATTTACTTCCTTTCTGACCACAGGCACCTGATTTTGTCGCATAAAATGAACACACACTCACACATCTGGAAAATTTCAGTAAACAGTTATTATTGTCTGAATCCTGTTTCAAACCCTTTTTGTGTGAAACCTACATCACTACAGCAGCCTAAACAATCAGCCAAACCTCCCAGATACCTTTGTGATTACATTTATTCTGAGTGAAGACATTTCTGAAGACACCTCTCACTGTTTAAAACATTTTAATTATCTGTCTGTAGGTTGGAGTCTGTTGATTGTTCTTTCTTTAGTTTGCGCAATTAAATAATCAGTATGATCTTGAAGCACAAAAATTTCATTCTCACCTGTGTACTCCTTCTCTTTCTGCATCTCTGAGGATAAAACAGATAAATTTGTTTTAAATATTTTGTGTACATTCTATAGAAGCAAATGTAGAAAATGATTAAACACTGTAACAATGACAAGGTAAATGGACAACACAAATCAGATTTCAGTTATGAAATGTAATTTTCCACTAATGTATATATTTGGTTAATGATTAAGCATTATGATTATGTACACTGTAAAACAAGTTATCTTCTCAATTAAACTTAATTAGTCAAAAGATCAGAACTATTTCACTGGCTAAAACTGAGTGAACTTTAAACTGCTTGTTCAGTTGATTGATATAATCACATACTTCAAACTCAAAAAGCCTTTTATTTCTTGAATAAACTTAAATTACATATTGTTCTTTGATCAGCTTGAACTAGAAGAATATCAGTACAATTCATACACTGTATGCACACCAAACAGCAAAGGAAGGCAAGCAGTACAGACTACACAGATAGGGTAAACAACCCAGAATGCACTGCAATTAATAATTAAATGTCGGGAGCCAATCAGGTGCTTCCTCTGCTACAATATGTTGTAAAAACCATGCAACACAATTATACAGTTAAACAAGAAAAATGCTGCATTTCATAAAGAGCCTAAAATGGATGACAGAAATGACATTAACCTGTAAAAAAAACTGACTCAAAACACTACAAGTCAAATATGGTGACTGACTACTTCTAAAAAACATTTGTAAGTCCATAAGAGATTGTCTGGTTATCAGAGTGTACTAATAAAATGTTCTTGTTAGCTAAGCAAAAATAGCAGCTAACTAGTTCAATTAGCTCACTAGTACCTGTCTGGATTTACTCTAGGGTAGGTCTTGTTACCCTTAAATTGAAAAGACTAGAATTATCAACTAAATTCTATAATCTATATATGTTTAAAAAATACACACATCACCTACTTGCATTCAAGGAGTGTCTTTTGGTGTTGTCTAGCTAGGTCTAATTAGCTGGTGTTAGAAAAGATATACTGAAAACCAGCTATATTTCTACATGGTTTCTTTTTTCAAAAATGAATGATAAAAATCATATTAGACATTTAACTATACAGATTAATTTACTGGTTAAGGCTGGCAGATTCTGTAGGCTATGGTTGTGTCTCTTCTCATGCAAACCATGAGGCAAAAATCATGCACACAACACTCTATCCTCACAACAGACTAATCTGTCAGACCAAATTTTAGCACAAACATACTTTTTAGGAAAAAAATTAACCTGAGGTTATTTGTTTGTTTATAGAAGTTGGGGAGAACCACACAATTGTTATTTAGGCCCTGATAAATAAAACAAAGAATTGAAGGAGGGTTTACTTTCTTTTTCACATGATTATACATGCACATCCACAATTCCTTGGCTAAAGTGTAACTTAAAACGGTGCATCACATAAGTCAAAGTGGTAAATCCAGCATTATTAATTAATAAGTACAATGCTAAGTTGTAGTCAGATAATTTTCAACAATATATTAATTTTACCATGGTCAGGTGGTGGCAGAGCGGTGGCAGAAACAGTAGGACTGTGTTCTGAATAAAGTGCAGATGTGTGCAGTTGTTTGTGTAATATATGCTGTGCAATATCAGGCTGAGGTAGTGAGTGTTGTGTAAACAAATCCAAGCTCTAGTCCTATGTGTTGCCCTGGGTGAGGACCCGAATGGCCTGTGGGAAAAGCTCCTCCTCATTCTCTCTGTGTTGGCCTTCAGGGAGCGGAAGCACTTCCCTGACCGCAACAGAGAGAACAATACACTGTTCGGATGGCCGAGGTCCTTCAATGTTAGTTATAATATCCGTACAGCAAGCTAGCTTAGACATCGAAATGAGCAACATACCAGAAAAAGTACAAAGACTTCTCTGCTGAGGATTTGTTAGTACAGTTAGAACTTCAGGTCACTGTTGGAAAGCGCGTGCGTTCATGAAGTTCAACTGTCATGTCTTAAATCATCACCCCATGAACCTTTTCTTGATCACCAAATAACTCAAGGGCTAATGTTATAAGGGAGATATTAAGGTCAACTGAACTGCTAAAAATGACAGAAGACTATTCCTGAAAATAATTTGTGGAGATGTAATTTAAAAATATAGCTGCAAGCAGCGATAATGGGCCCAAGCACTACGGTGCCATAGCCACCCGATGGGTGTGTGAAAACAACGCACAGTGAAACAAGCGCTGTAGAGTAACTTGTTTTGCGCTGATGTGTTAGGTTAAGCCCAGGTCTAAGGCTTTACAACAGCTTCCATGTCCAAACATACAGCTAATATTTGGTGAGATAATGCACGAAGAAGATAAGAGATATATGTTGTTATCCTTATTAGCCATTAATTAATTGTAGTGAAATAATGTGTAGTGGGCACATGCAGTTAATATATGCACCGAGTTTGGTGACTGTAGGTGAAACTGACCCCACCACTTTAGTCAAAAGGGGGTGCTACAGAGCCCCCTCACCACACCCATGACTTAGCTTTTGCCTATGCCTAACGGCCAACAACTCTGACGTGTGCCGATTTTCCTGAAATTTTAAGCACGCTAAGAGCCTCAAAAACACCCGTTATCATGGCAGTACTATTTAAGGTATCAAGAACACTTTTGCAATTTTACATCAGCTGTGTCTTGACATTACCAAGTTTGAAGTGATTTGGGTAAATATAAGAAGACTATTTAAAAGCCTGTTTTAAGTCACACAGTTCCCGCTGCCAGTTGGTGGCACTATGACCGTGACTCACAATAGTCACATCAGTGTGCTCAGCCCCCAGTTCCAAACATACAGCTCAAGTTTCATCTAAATCACTCAATGCATGCAGAAGATATGAGACACTTCCTGTTTCCTTTTTCACCATAAATTTATTGCCTTGCCATGGCGAAACCACTCGCGATATCAAAAATCCCTTCGCAATGTAGCATCCTCAGTGTCTTGGCATAATGTTGACCAAGTGTGGTGACAATCACATGAATCCCCTAGGAGGAGTATTTAAAAGTTCAGAGCCTGCAATTTTCAAAACATCCACATTAAATTCAAAATGACCTACTTCCTGTTGGGTGGAGCTAATGACTGTCAGTTTGAAAGTTGTCCAGCTTGATGAGAACAATATATGTACTGAGATTGGTGACTGACCCCATTGCCTGGGCCTAATGGCCAATGACTCTGACGTGTTTGCCAAATTTCATGAGTTTTTGAGCATGTTAAGTGCCTCAAAAGCCCCTGAAACCTTGAAAAGATAAAAAAATAATGCTCAGGAAAACAATAGGGCCCTGCGCACTTTCAGTGCTTGAGCCTTAATGAAAGGCTGCCATCTGTCCCATTTGCAACCATGGGAATAGGTACTGCAGCTAGCCACTAGAGGGCCTCAGAGACATTTTGGCTTCACTTCTGAATCCCTGCTACGATGTCCAGTCATGCAGGTATACAATCACTGATGCACACTAACAATGAATAGATGAATACACTTAAAAAATTTGATTTCCTAGTTAGTACATAAATACTGTATACAGAGACTAAACAGAGTTATGTAATAAGTGGGGTATTTTTTGTAAGTTGTGATTCTCCTTACAAACACCCACCCACCCACGCACACACACACACACACACACACACACACACACACACACACACCCAGACCAAAGCCATCTGATCTGTTCATAGGGCTGTTTGTCATCCTTTCCCAAGTTCATCACTAAGAACTGATAGCCTATCTAACACCTTGCAGTAACACAGGTCCTACTGTAAAATGTAAGGTATCATTCCCATTTGATAAACTGGTCACTGAATGTAAAATGTAACTTGGTTCTAACCCCCAAGTAGGAGAGAGGATCTTGGGGAGAGACTTTGCCAACTGGTCTCAGGAGCGAATCTTAAATCTGATTTCTCTGATGTAATTCCATTTGAATCCTATGCTGTATCTAACATACATGCATACATTCCATTGATTTTCTACAATTTATTTACTGCTTTTTTGTTTATTTTTTCTTTTTTTTTGGATAATAAACTGTTGTAACTGACTTATTTTTAAAGTACTCAGTATCTCTTCTTGAAAGTAGTATGATGCATGTGAGTATATTAAAGTAATGGTCCATTACTTTAATATACTCACATGCATCATACTTGTTTCCAGTGCTACTACGCTACTGTTACACCAGCCACATATTACCTCACCTGTCATAGCCATTAAACAGACAGAGATAAAGGTGCAGCTCATTCACTAACAGATTTCCTATAACCACAGTCACTCCTGAAGTCTCAGCATTAAAAGCAGCAGTATAACATGCAGTGCTGACAGACAGAAGCACATGCTCTCTACTCACAGTTTTTCAGATATTGGAAAACATATTTATTAAGTTCAGGTGTAATTACCGGCTCCCAGCCTCTGTATCTGCCTCTCTGAAAACAGACAAGATTAAAATGTTAATATTAGAGAAAATACAGTACTGATGTTTAGAACACAGAGCCAATCACACTTTGTCATACTAGTCATGTAGTTTATAAACATGTATAGTTGAAGAGTAGACAGCAGAAATGTGGTGTGGTCCATAATATTACTATACAGAATAATGTAATCCACGAACCCCTTACTGAGTCCTCTATTTTTGCATGCCACATGTAATAGTTTCAGTTATCCAGTAACAACTGGCCCTGTACAAACACTCTCATAAAAGTGTTATAAATTATAGTCTTATGAAGCACTTCTACAACTTCTCCAAGTGTCAAGAATTTGCAGGTAGTTAAAGAAATGCAGTATCTCAATCAGTCAGCTGATAATAATAATTAATTAATTGTTCTGTCTTTCATGTCAGACAAATTTGCATAAAAACCTCCAATATCATTCTAGACATTTTGACATGAGCTTTTCATAAATTTTCCAGCATTGCTTTATCACATATTTATGTCATGCTGTGAATGAATGTGTTATAAAGGCACTATGCAGGTAGAATTCAAATAGTGTTACATTATTTTTTTTTTACTAAATCCTTATTTATGTCATAAGTACTTTAAGTTTTTTTATAATGTTAAATGAGCTATAAATCTTAATGCAAATTCATTCCTGTTTCCTGTAATATTGTTCTGATATGCCAAATCTTTATTTAATGGAATTAAAGAATTCCTTTCATGTTAGTTTTTTGAGTGGTTTTGATTTGTTTCTCTGTTGTGTTTGGTTGAGTTTAGTGATTTATTTGTAGCAGCATTTGTTTGTGCATACACTACTATCACACTGGAGTATTATATCTGCATTTTGTGTCCTCTAAAATTTTTAAAACTCAGGTGTAATTACCATATTCCCTGCTCTGTCTCTGCAGCTCTGAAAAGAGAAAAAGTTAATATTAGAGTCTGTACTTACATACTTGTAGGATATTGTTTAATACATAGTTTATTTTCTATTCAAGAGTTGTGTGTGTGTAAAAACCATATACTTTTTTAACTTAACTTTATATTTCTACTTTTCTACTCTATTTTTTGTTGACAGTAGATGTGTGGTGTTTAACACACTATGTTTACCTTCATGAGGTCAGTAAAAATACAAATATACAAATTAATTAGCCCTTCAGCTGACATGTGACGTTACTGTATTGTTCGATGTTGTTAATATGAGGCCTAACGTATTTCCTCGAGAGGATTTGATTTGTTTCTCTCTTCAGTTTAGTAGTTTTTTTTGTAGTAGCATTTATTTCTACCATCACACTGGAGTATTATGTCAGCATTTTTTGTCCTCTAGTGGATCATCTGGCATTACAATGGCTGTAGTACAATAATCTGGTTGCACACCCCTAAACTAACACTTTTGATTTTATTACAGGTCTGGGCTCTGGCTAGGCCATTCAGAAACAGTGATCTTCTTTTGGTTAAGCCATTCCTTTGTTGATTTGGATGAATGCTTTGGGTCATTGTCATGCTGAAAGGTGAAATTCCTTTTCATCTTCATCTTACTAGCAGACATCTGAAGGTTTTGCACTAAAATTGACTGGTATTTGTAGCTATTGATGATTCCCTCCACCTTGATAAAAGCCCTAGTTCTGGCTCAAGAAAAGCAGCCCTAAAGCATGATGCTGCCACCACCATGCTGCACTGTGGGTATGGTGTTCTATTGGTGATGTGCTTTTTTGCACTAAACATACCTTTTGGTATTATGGAATTATTATAGTTTCTAATAACACATTTTGCCATATGGTTTGGGGTAATTTATTTGAGCTTGGATGTTTTTTGTGAGAAAGGGCTTCCATCTAGCCTCCCTACCCCATAGCACAGGTATGTGAAGAATATGAGAGATTCTTTTCACATGTAATCAGTACTTGTCAGATATTCCTGTAGCTCCTTTAATGTTGCTGTATGTCTCTTGGCAACCTCCCTGGTAAGCATTTGTCTTTTCCTTTTATAACTTTTGGAGGGACATCCTGTTGTTGGTGATCACCAAGATCACTGTGGTCGCTGTGGTGCTCCATTTTCCCCACTTGTTGATGATGGCCTTCATGGTGTTCCATGGTACATCTAATGTTTTGCAAATTTTTTTATACCCCTCCCCTCTCCTCTCTCCCCTCTTCCAACAAGTGAGATACCATGTATGCTTTGTAAGCTCTTTGGGGACCATGGCTTCGGCAGTCTGATGAAACCAAGAAAATGAAGAAAATCCAACATAAACAGCTGGTCTTTATTTGGGGCTAATCAGAATAATTTCATTGATGACAGCTGTATGATAATTACTTTTGGACATGAGATTGAATGTGATTGGTTCATTCTGAACACAGCCACATCCCCAATTATAAAAGGGTGTGCACACTTATGCAACCAGGTTATTGTAACTTTTTTATTTTTCCCAATTTTTCTCCTAATTTATTTCTCATATATTTTTCCCTAAAATGTGTTTGATTATTTTTCCCTTAATTTTTTGTATTTTGTAATTTCACCCTGAAGGTGGAAAAAGTTCTGACATGATTTATCTTGGTTTCATTTTTTACATCACAAAAACCTGCCATTTTAACAGGGGTGTGTAGACTTTTTATATCCATTGTATATATTCGGTCATATACTGTTATAAATTTGGTTAATGATTAAGCATTACGATTACGTACACTGTAAAAAAAAATTATCTTCTCATTTAAACTTGCTTAGCCAAAACATCAGAACTATTTTACTGGCATAGTTATGAAATATGGAGTGCACAGATGTAGCTCCAATTGAGTGAGCTTTAAATTGCTCATTCAGTTGATTCATATAATTCATTTCTGTTTCCTGTAATATTGTTCTGATATGCCAAATCTTTATTTAATGAAATTAATGAATTCCGTTCACTTTTTCAAAAAGATCTTGTGTTAATGAAATTGAATGGATGAACACACAGTGCTGAGATGGGAGTTTGAGACAGGATTGAATTAAATCATCCTCTCCAGAGAGAGCATGGCCAACTGGGCTCCTGATTAAAGATGGCTATGGTGTATAATCTGCAGTATAATTTAAGCCTTTGGTGTTATTAAAGAAAGTGATTTAAATTTTACCTTTCTTGTGACAAATAATTGCAGTTATTGCAGCTATCAATCCAACAGCAATAAGACATGCTGAAACTGAAATGCCAACAATCCACTTCCAAGCATCGAAGACTTTACCTAAAATTAAACCACATTTAACACATTACAGATATTTTAAGAAACTGAATATTTTAAGAAACTGAAAAGAATTAATTTATAGGTACAGACCATATTCTTACACAGACCACCTTTGTGGTATTGCCAATAAATAAAATAAAAATAATGCATAAGTTCTGATGCATAAATAGTGCCCATCATGGTCATGTATCAATATTAATTACCTTAATCTGTAATGATTACAGTAGAATGTAACAGTCTAAATGTAAGTGTAAAAGTTTTTATAATCTTAGATACTTACTATTAATGATAACTTCTGCCTCCATCATGTGATGAATTTGTTGAAATCTGCAGTAAAACGTATTGGAGTTGCTATAATCATAAACAGTGATGCGGCGTTTCACACTGAAGCCCTCAGTGTCTCTGTGTATCTGTGTAGCTTCAGCAGGCAGAGTGGCTCCTTCTCTGTCCAGCCACAGAACATCAGGTTCAGGGTTCCAACCTCTGGACTCACACACTAGATTAATCCCTCCTGAGTTATCATAACTCTCCATCATGATCACTGGGTGGCTTCCCTGAGCTATAATCAATAAACAAACAACAAAAAACATTGCAATGTAAGTTTTTAAACAAACAAAAAAACATAAGTAATGTATCTTTCCCAACAGAGTTTCTAATTAGTGTAACACTAAATACTAAAAACAAGACAAGGCAAAATTAGTTTTTGTGAAATTGCAGTTTGCTGAAAGAAGCATCTGAGACAGGTAATTTTCCTACACCTATTCTAATAAATCTCTTTTGATTGACACAGATAAGTTTCTACAGAGTCTTTTTTAATACTGATCAAAGTCCTTTACTATTTTGTTAAAAATCATTATAGTAGTAACAGTAACAATATTTATTTTATATTACATTATAAATCTACTTATATTGTAATTAACTATGACATTTATGTTAGGCAAGTTCTTTTTTAGGCAAACAAACAAATAATTATTAACATTTATTGCCGATTTTTCTAGCTGTTCCTTGTGAAAAATCAATGTGCATGAAAGTGCACCTGAAAAATCTGCAGGAATTGCGTGATGCAATCATGTCAACATGGACCACAATCTCAAAGGAATGTTTCCAACATATTGTGGAATCCATGCCACAAAGAATTGAGACTGTTTTGAGAGCAAAGGTAGTTAGGCCCGATCCAGTATTAGTATAGCGTTCCTAATAAAGTGCTCAGTGAGTGCAAGTCTGAGTGACTCCTGTGCAGGGGATCATTTAGTCAGAAATTGAACTCCCACTCTAAAGCCTGTTCAAACACTATAGATTTAAAGTGGATTATGTATGCACAACCCATTAATAATGTTATGTAGCATAACATTTGTTGTATAAACCTTCAATACAGAAATGGATCTTACCTTCGACAATGACGTTCACAATGATGTCATCAGACCAGGATTTGTCCTCAACAAGACACTTATATTCTCCTCCATCAGAGACTCGGAGAGCTGAGAGTTTGAGTGAAGCGTTGCCTTTCTGTAGCTCCTCTTTAAACAGTGATGTTCTTCTTCTGTAGGACTGAGCCTGATATTCATTTCTGTCTTCATGATCCTTATAGAGATGCACTAATGAGTCCTTTACATCTAGTCTGAACCACTCCACTGTCATGTCCACAGCGCTGGTGTTGGGTTTGATAAAACAGGGCAGAACCAGATCTTCACCAGCTACAGCAACAAGAGGAGCTTCTGGACCAACCACCTGTAAATGCTCTGTATTGTGGAAAAAATATCAACAAATACTGTTTATCACTATAGTTTGTATATGCAAAAGGACCAACTTTATTTAATTGTACACCTTATTTTTGAACATGGAAGCGAGGTCGTACTTGATTTCGACATTCCCTTAGTTTCCTGCCATAACTAACTGTAGCTACATTGATCAAGACAATAACAATTAGGGCTGTCAGAACAAATTTCTATAATATTTATGTATTTAAAATAAAAAAATCGTTTAAGGGCACATGTACTACTTTATCAAAACTTCATCAAAACCATTTGGCCAAAAGACCCCTGTTAGGAAAGGAATACAGGTCATTTATGGTAAACATTAAAGCTGAATACAGGTAAGTAGTTTCCAACAGACACTTATCAGAGTCACACTGTTCTGGTGACTGAATGATGTTCTATTGGATATATAGCCTATTAAATAGTGTGAACAACCTCATTCAATAAACATACAAAGTGAATAGATGGAGGTGGCTTTTTTATGTAAATATGTAAAATAGAGATATAAATTGACCAAAATTACTGTGGTTAAATACATAATTTGTATCTGAAACACTAAATTTTGAAATAAAATTATCATTTTGACTCCTCATGATTGTGTTGCATAGTGTCACTCTACCACTATATACACTAACCTTTTACTTTAATAGTAACACCTGTACACCTGCTCATTTATGCAGTTATCCAAACAGTCAATCATGCGGCAGCAGCACAATGCATAAAATCATAAAATCATGCCGATACAAGTCAAGAGCTTCAGTTAATGTTCACATCAAATATCAGAATGGGGGAAAGGTGTGATCTCTGTGACTTTAACAGTGGCATGGTTGTTTTTGTCAGATGGGGTGGATTGAGTATTTCAGAAACTACTGATCTCCTGGGATTTTCACACACAACAGTCTCTAGAGTTTACAAAGAATGGTGCAAAGAAACAAAACAAAACAAAAAAAAAATTGAGTGAGCAACAGTCAATTTCTGGGTGGAAATGCCTCGTTGATAAGAGAATTTAGAGGAAAATGGCCAGATTGATTTGTGCTGCCAGGAAGGACATAGTAACTCAAATAATCACTCTTTACAACTGTGGTGAGCAGAAAAGCATCTCAGCATGCACAAAACATCAAATCTTAAGGTGGATGAGCTACAACAGCAGAAGACCACATTGAGTTCCACTCCTGTCAGCCAAGAACAGGAATCTGAGGCTATCATGGGCACAGACTCACTCAAACTGGACAGCTGAAGATTGGGGGGAAAAAAATGACCTGTTTCCGGTGAGTCTGTGCCCATGATAGCCTCAAATTCCTGTTCTTGGCTGACAGGAGTGGAAGCTGATTCTCTTCTGATCTCTCTCATAAACAAGGTGTTTCAACATGCAGACCCTCTGTATACAGGATGTTTTTGTTCTGTGTAAACTCTAGAGACTGTTGTGTATGAAAATCCCAGGAGATCAGCAGTTTCTGAAATACTCAATCCAGCCCTTCTGGCACCAACAAACATGCCACTGTTAAAGTCACAGAGATCACAATTTTCCCCCATTCTGATGTATGATGTGAACAGTAACTGAGGCTCTTGACCTGTATCTGCATGATTTTATGCATTGTGCTGCTGCTACATGATTGGCTGATTGGATAACTACATAAACGAGCAGGTGTACAGGTGTTCCTATTAAAGTGGACGGTGAGTGTATGCATCCAATTAATCACTCTTTAAAGGAACAAATATTACACTGAAATTGTAAAGTAATTGTATAGACCTAGTAATGTAGGTAGCCATGGCAACAGTTAGCTAATGGCAAAAAAAAAAAAATACATAGGGAAAAACACACACACACGTACACGCTCACACAGCCTAGTTAACTGCAGAGATGGAAACAGGGATGGGTTTCCCAAAATGTTCGTAACCCTAAGAAGATTTAAGAAGATCAATGTGTTTATATTAGCCTCTTTCATCTATATTACTCTAACTTATTTTATTCACATTAAAAACAACTCACATAAACACAGTAAGATCAATATAGTTTTTCCCATTAAGATAAAACCAGAAAAAATGTCATCTGACTGTTAAAACTTAGGAAACGTTCTCAGCGTATGAGTCCTGCCTCTTTTTCGATTGATCCACTAGGTAGTTACATCTTGCATCCCTCAGAAACGTTTCCATTTTGTTGTAAATCATTTCTGTTGTGTTTTCAGTTCATGGCAGTGTTTCTGATCTCGCGCGTGCTTTCTCAGTTTACAGTGTGTTTCTACATGCAGTCTCTGTGGTCTCAAACAGTTATGCAGTACGCGGAAGAATTTGCAGCTGCTGTTTTTGAACCCTCATGAGTGTGTTGCCAGTTTAATGCATTCTTTTTCTGATTTTGTGTGTGCTTTCGGTGTTTGCATCATGTTGACTCCTGTTGGCCACCACAGTTTTCACAAAGAAGAATTTCTTAAGAATTGGGGATTGATTGTGCAATTCCACACGTCCTTATTGTGCCCAGGTTTGCAGAATGGCACTAGGTTCATCCTTTTATTCTTTTTTTTAATTATTAATATAGAATTCACTGTATATAGCTACCACACACACACATACACACACAGAGAGAGAGAGAGAGAGAGAGAGAGAGAGAGAGAGAGTTTTCATACCTGATTGAGATTCCATAAAGCTGAAGAGAATCAGGAGAGTCACACACAAAAACATAATTCCTGAAAGACAGTTTATCATGATTGCTTCAGTCTGTTTCACAAGATAAATAACACAATTTAATACATCAGTTATATCAAAAACTCAAAATACTCGCTTATTTGCAAGGTTTATATTTTTCTTAGCATAAGAAGACACTAAAAGATAAAGCATCTTTGGTGAACTTTCATTTGTGTAACCTGTTCTTTAAACACACCTTTTTTCTACAGAAGCATTCCAAGACATAAGGTAGTCTCTTTAAAGTAACTAACTTTGCTGCACATTACAATGGTCTAAATTTAAAGATTTTTTATTTCTTACTTGTACAAATAAGTACAAAAAACATAGAACATGATAAAAAATTGTTTAAGGGTTTTATGTGGCTGAGAAGACCTGTTTGGAAAACCTTGTTACTCTCCGGAGTGATTGTTTATGTTTACAGAAATCAAAGGGCACCCAGTGCAGCCAGATAATTAAAAAAAAACAAAAAACAAACATGCTGTCCTGCAATAAAACTTAACAACCAGTAACAGGGACACAGGAAGACATTACATTGGGGTTTCTGGTATTTTAATACAGCAGTGATGTCACATCCGAATTATAGTCAAATAATTTTTTTAACAGAGATTGTGTGTTGATTACAGTATTTATACCGCAGCACAGTTGCATTCTTGAATGAGAAGGCGTTGATGAATTGTCTATAGCAGCACAGGTCTGATTATTTATGTCTGTAACATAAATGATAGGTTTATTAATGTGTGCATTTTAATGTTATCATTTCTGTAAGAGTTTATTCACAAGGACTTGTACTGGTCAATGGTTAAGGCTCTGGGTTACTGATCAGAAGGTTGGGGGTTCAAGCACCACTAAGCTGCCACTGTTGGGCCCTTTAGCAAGGCCCTTAACTCTCTCTGCTCCAGGGGCACTGAATCATAGCTGACCCTGCACTCTGACCCCAGCTTACTAACAGGCTGGGATATGGGAAAATAGAATTTCACTGTGTGGTAATGTATGTGACAAATAAAGGCTTCTTCTTGGTATGATGAGGTTTTCTCTCTCAAATTAGTAAAAAAAAAAAAAAAATGCAGCTTGTCATATTACAGTGAAGCCATAAAGACTAAACTCCTCTTTGCTGAAAACTTGAGTCTAGCGGATATTCAGTAAGATTGAAAATCAGTTATATAATCTGGCAAATGGCTGTGGTAAGAGAGGAATAGTGTGCTAGAGTCTGTGCAGTAGATCTGGCTGAACGAGCATTGGATCCTGCTCTCACCCGCCCAAACACTGCGCGCGCGTCCACCATCAGTTACCCAAAGTGCAGCTTAAAACAGTGCATCGGCTAAATCAAAGGCCAAAGCCGTCAATCACCTCGTCAACCACACCCTTTTATTTCTCACCGAATAACTCCTATAAAACACATTTGTCATTATGCTGGGGGAGATATATAATCCAATATATACTCCGCGTATTATTCCTAATTTTCATATTCAATTAAGAAGCAAATATCGGAAAACCGAAAAAAAAGGCTTGTTATTTTATTATTCATTTACAAATCCAAAATTACAAGTCGTTTTCCGTTTTCTTTCGATCTTAATGTTAAAAATAAGAATTTAGAAAATGGGTCAAATGTCGGGTTTCATTTTAACATTTTATTTTTCCGGTTTGCTATGACCCGGAAGTTGTTTCTTCACGTGTTGCGCGGGATAACGGTCTTCTCTGCTGAAGGGCTTGGAGAGTTTCGTGCTATTTAAGGGAGTTAGACGTGTAACCCTCAGAGAGGACTGCAGAAAAATGACTGCGGTTAAACTAGCTGCTCTTCCTGAAAGCACGATTAATCTAGCCTCACGTAAATTTTAGGGGCGCGGCTTTTACGTACTTAGCGGTAATAGCGCCGAAAGCGGAAAGCTCCAACAAAACCAGCGCAACTTAACTTTTATACAAAATGAAATTTAAATAAATAACAAAACCATCTCACAACAGTTCACAGTATTTATGAGTATACAGAATAAACGTTTTTATATTTACACTTTTACTTTTAAATAATGGGCAAAATCTATCGAAGTTTATAGAGACGCTATAAATCATTAAAGCAAATAAAAATAAAACATTATTATTATTATTATTATTATTATTATTATTATTATTATTATTATTATTATTATTGTTGTTATAAATCTAACCATGAATAAATTTTAAAAGTGTAGATGGATCATTTCACAGAGGAAGTCTCTGACACCAAATTATTAATATTTTACTTACTGCAGAAATAAAATGGACATTATATAATTCTGCCAGGAGGCACTTTTTAATCCAGTATAAAATGCACATTTCAAATTAGTAGATGATGAAACCCACTGATATCAGTTCACATTGAGCTCCTCTATGCTCACAATAAAGATTATTTAATTCTACTGTAGATTTTTTAAGTAATTGCTCTTCAAACTCACAAGATCTGCCAATATAACTGATTCATTATAAAAGGGACATTTCAAATTGGTAGATGATCAAACCCACTCACATCAGTTCAAACTGAGCTACTCTTTTTCTTTTTTTCTTTAGTGCACACACACACACACACACACACACACACACACACACAAGAACACACAGAAATATGTAAATGCCTATTATTTTAAAAAGTTTACAACATTAACATGAACACTAACCAAAAGGATAATATAAGAACAAGTAGAAAAGTTTGTTTCTTTACTGCAAACACCGTTAGTTACGTAAATAATTAAGCAAATTTAAAAAAAGAAATATATAATGAAATAAATAAACAAACAAATAAATAAATAAATAGCTTCTTGGTTCAATTATATTGACAGATCTTGTGAGTTTGAAGAGCAATTACTTAAAAATTCTACAGTAAATTCTACAGTAGAATTGATTAATCTTTATTCTGAGCACAGAGGAGCTCACTGTGAACTTTGATCATATACCAATTTGAAATGTCCATTTTATACTGGATTGAAAAGTGCCTCCTGGCACAGTTACACTGACAGATCCACTGACTTTGAGAAGCAAATACTTTAAAATTCTACAGTAAAATTATTTCATTATTATTGTGAGCATAGAGTAGGTGACTGTGAACTAATTTCAGTGGGTTTGATCATCACTACCAATGTGAAATGTCCATTTTATAATGAATCAAAATAGCCCCTCGGCCCAGTTATATGAACAGATCTACTATATTATACAGATCCACATTATATTAACGCTCGCTTTCCGCTTTCGGTGTTATTACCGCTAAGTGTCTAAAAGCCGCGCCCCTGAATTGCACGAGCGGCTAGATTAACCGTTGTTTCAGGAAGAGCTGCTGGCTTAACCGCAGTCCAGTGCTGAGGCTTCTGAGGCCTGATAGACTTTTGGGTAAATAAATGCTGCCCAACTCCACATGAGGCACATTTTGGCTTCTTAAAGACACATTTATAAGGAAACGCTGTTATAATCAGCTGGTATATCAGTGTCAGTATTTCAGCAGTGTGTTAGAGACCCTGTCTCTGTCTGACATTGTTAACGTGTGTAGTTTATCCTGATAAATCACACACTGACAAAACCTCTGAACTATAAAACGTTCACTCTGAGCTATAAAACATTCACTGAAGTACATACCTTTATTTTACTTGCCTCTTTTCAGGAAGTGAGAATGGTCTGCATTTATATTCCTTTCACAGTCAGTGTATATCCTGCAGTTACATATAAGTTCAGTATTTATTATAAAAAGAAGGGATTCTGCTCCCTGGGAACTAACTGCTTTCACTTTAGTCACTTCCTTGTTCACTTCTAGTGAACTGAGTTAAGGATTATGGGTGGATCAAAAATGATTACAGTGCAGTTTGTGTGGAATAGTTCCTTCAAACACTTAAACACACTGTGTAGACAGATGACAGCCTGCCACACATTTAAATTCCGCCCCAGCTCAAATCACAGCTGTGGTATTTAATTGAGAGATTTAATGGCTTGTTTTTATAGTGATACTGGAATCCAATATACTAATTTGAACAGGTTTACTGTGAATACGTGCTGCAACACAAGTGGCCTGAGGTCAACAACATGCTGTCAGTGCTACTTTAGGCCTTGAACGAACAGTCCAGAAGTCGGATTATACCAGATTAATGTATGTTTAGGTAGTATACTGATAGTATATTCCAAATTATACCTTGTAATAACGAGTCTTATAGCACCACAAACACTGTATTTGCACTACCTATTTGCACATGTATACACCGATCAGCCATAACATTAAAACCACCTGCCTAATATTGTGTAGGTCCCCCTTGTGTCACCAAAACAGCTCTGACTCGTCGAGGCACAGACTCCGCATGACCTCTGACAGTGTACCTTGCTATCTGGCACCAAGACGTTAGCAGAACATCCTTTAAGTCCTGTAAGTTGTGACGTAAGGCCTCCATGGAACAGACTTGTTTGTCCAGCACATGCCACAGAAGAGTCAGAATTTGGAGGCAAAGTCATCACCTTGAACTCTTTGTCATGTTCCTCAAACCATTCCTGAACAGTTTTTGCAGTATGGCAGGGTGCATTATCCTGCCGAAAGAGGCTCCTGCCATTAGTGAATACTGTTGCCATGAAGGGGTGTACTTGGTCTACAACAAGTTAAGTGACACACACGCACCCGGCCATTCACATGATGTAAAAGAACATTTGATTTATCAGACCAGGCCACCTTCTTCCATATCTGCATAGTCCAGTTCTGATGCTCATGTGTCCATTGTAGGTGCTTTCAGCAGTGGACAGGGGGTCAGCATGGGCATTCTTCCCGGTCTGCGGCTACCCATCCCCATACACAGCAAGCTGCGATGCACTGTGTGTTCTCACACCTTTCCATCATAGCCATCATTAACTTTTCCAGCAATTTTTGTTACAGTAGCTCTTCTGTGGGAACAGAAGAGAAGGGTTTGCCTTCGCTCCTCATACGCATCAGTGAGCCATTGGCACCCATGACTATGTTGCCAGTTCACTGGTTGTCCTTCCTTGGACCACTTTTGGTAGGTACTAACCACTGCATACCGGGAACACCCCACAAGACCTGCCATTTTGGAGATGGTCTGACCCAGTCTTCTAGCCACCACAATTTGGCCCTTGTCAAAGTCACTCACAACCTTGCTTACTTACTTACTTACTTATTAGGTAAAACTCACAGTAAAAACACCGCTACAGGGTAAGTAACATTTTATCCTTTATTTGGATAGCAGTGTCTTCTAATTGCTGTAAATGTAAATGTTTAAAAAAACTGCTTCCAGATTACCTTTTTCTGTTAGCTCAACATTTTTATATTTTCAACAATTTGATTTTCAATTGTTGATAAACATTCAGTAATCAAACTATTTTTTGTCCAGCAGCTCCCTGCATTGTCCAGGGATGATTAGGTTACAACTTGTCAAAAAAAGCCAAAAAATTGGAAGAGGAATCCTCAAATAAAATTTTAAATATATTGTAATATAGTAAATATTTGAATATGTAGAACGTATTGCTGTCCATGGTTTAACTACAGCACAAAGCATGCTTTCCTCTAAAATACTTCAATGGAATGAAATGTGCTGTTATGTCAGTCATGTATCTGTGATTTTGTAGGCTTATTTTATCCCTGTACTTGATAAAACCAAGGAAAAAGTTTATAGGATTGTTTTAAACTATTGCAATGTAATACCTAGATGTTGATATGCCATATGCTTTGGGTTTATAATTCAGCACATATTTTAGCCAGGTCACATGACATTAAAACTTTATAAGACGTAATATTTAAATAAAAGTATTTAAAAATTATTGTGAACTATGTTTCTTGTGAAATAATCAGTATTTATACATTAATTCCACAAGCATGACCTTGTAAAAAAGAAAATAACGAAAATAACGAGTCTCTAGAGTGCTACTTATAACCTACCTACAGTCATGGGGAAAAGAAAGTACACCCTCCTTCAATTCTGTTTTTATTTATCAGGGCCTAAATAACAATTGAGTGGTCTTCACCATCTTCTATAAATAAACAAAAAAACCTCAGATGACAACAAAATACACAATAGGTTTTAAATATGTAGTCATTTTTTCCCCAAAAGGTAAACCAACATTCAGAAACCAGGTGGGAAAAAATAAGTACACCCTATAATTCAGTAACATGTAGAACCACCTTTAGCAACAATAACCTGAAGTAAACATTTTGTTGTAGGAGTTTATCTCACATCTCACGGAAATGTTGGCACACTCTTCTTAATAACATTGCTTCAGTCCATTGATCTCAATGGGGTTGAGGTCTGGACTTGACCATTCCAACAACTGGATTTTTTTTCCACTTTAGCCATTCAGATGTAGATTTTCTAGTGTGCTTGGGATAATTGTCCTGTTGCGTGACCCAATTTCAGCCCAAGCTGCTGGACAGATGGCCTCACATGTGTTTCAAGAATATTCTGATATAACGTGGAGTTCATTGTTGTCTCAATGACTGCATGTTTCCCAGGTCCTGCGGCTGTAAAACAAGCCCAAATCATCACCCCTCTATCACCATGCTTGACAGTTGGTATGAGGTGCTTGTGGTGATATGGTGTGGATTTCGCTAAACATTGTGCATGGTGACCAAACATCTCTACCTTGGTCTCATCAGTCCAAAGGATATTATTCCAGAACTTTTATGGTTTGTTCAGATTCAATTTTGCAAACCTAAGTCATGCTGCCATATTCATTTTGGAGAGAAGGGGCTTTTCCCTACCCACCCTTCAATGAAAGCCATACTTGTTCAGTCTTTTTCTGATAGTGCTGTCATGAACATAAACATTTAATGTGCTTACAGAGGTCTGTAGGTCACATGCTGTAGCTCTTTAGTTTTTCTTTATACCTCTGAGCATTAAACAGTCTGACTTTGGACTGAATTTGCTGGGATGCTCAGTCTTGGGAAGACTGAAACAGGGGAACTGAATCACTGGAACACCAGCTTTGATGGGGGGGTCAAGACAAGATGGTGGCTTAAACAGACATACGTTGAAAACGCTCTGTAGGGTTTTGCTTCTATCCTCTTTGAAACAACATGTCATGATCTAAGTCTCTACAAAACAAAAGCGAAGTTATTCCGTGAAGCATTGTCATAGTAAACTTTCAATTTCTCTCGTGAAAAGTATATAAATAACTTGCCAGTCTGGTTAGTCCTAACTGCCAGCAAGACAGCAAACTATTCAAATATAAGCGCCAAAGACAAATGAAAGAAATTGATCTCAGACCACATCTACTCACCTGCCACTACCAACTTACCTGCAGCTGATTCTCCTTCAGAGGACCAACCAACAATTCTTCTTCCTTCTCCTGAAATGCCATTGAGTAGCCCCTTGCCAAAGACAAACCAAGGAGAGCCATCCCTATCTGAGTTGCAGGACAATATCATCACTGCCCTCACTTTGAAAATAAATCAAAGAGCAGACTCACTTCAGCAGATGATAATCACCAACTCCAATACAACTGAGGACTTAAAACATCCTTAAAATACCTTTACACTGAGATTCAGAATCTAAAAGATGAAAAAGCTACACTTGTTGTGAAAGTTTCACAGCAGCAAAAGTCTCTTGTCAACTTGGAAGAACGAATCTCCGATGCTGAGTGTTATAAAAGACATTCGTGTCTACATCACTATGGCCTTTCTGAGCAACCAAACGAAGATGTGAAGACGAGGGTCACTGAAATTTACAAAGTTGATTACTGGTGGAGATTTTAACGTGGTCCATGATAATGTGCTAGATAGATTCCCCCCAAAAATCTTTAATCAAAATAGCAATCTACCAAATCTTTGCAAGAACTTAGACCTAATAGACATATGGAGACTTAGAAACCCCCTTATTAGACAATTCACACGGAGCAATAAGAAAATGACCCAGCAATCAACAATTGACTTCTGATTTCTTCAGATTTAGGACACAAGGTTTTGCAAACTGAAATTTCCCAAGCTATCCACACTGATCATAAAATTTTAACCCTAAAAATTAAATTCTAGAAATCTAGGTTACCGGAAATTAAATAATTCACTTTTAAACCATCAAGATGAAGCAAAAGTGAAACAAATCCAGTCATTAATAAATGACTATTGAATTCAACATTGGATTGAAATTTGAAATAAGAAAATAAGCATGCAATTTGGGAAAAAAAAAGATCACATACTGAAGACATAACTCGAGAGATCTCAAAATTAACTCAAACACTTACACATCCATCTCAAACTAATTTTCTAGAAAATTTACAGAGAATTATTTATCAAGAAAAAGCCAGAGGTGCATTTGTGAGGTGTAGAAGAAAATGGATGGAAGAAGGTGAAAGTAATAGCAAATATTTTTTAGTCTTGAGAAAAGGAATGCAGAAAGGAGCTTGATTAGAAAACTGAAAATTAATGACATTGTAACTGAAGACCTAAACATGATTACTAAATTTATTTCTAAATATTGCACAATTATCTATTCTTTTGGAGAGGATTAAGATAATGCTATTCTTTTTAAACAATAAAAAAAATGCAAAAATGCTATCTTTAGAAAGTAAAATAAAATGTAACCAAAACCTTTCTCTTAATGAAAAGTATACACTGAGTTTATAACTAAATAAATTGAGTTTTGTATAAAAGCACTAAAAACAACAAATCCCCTGGAAATGATGGTATTACATCAGAATTTTATAAAGCTTTTATAGACAGTATATCTAAATTTCTGCTAGCTGTACATGAAAAGGCCATTAACAAGGGATTCTTATCTTCAATTAGACAGAGTGTCATCACCCTAATTCCTAAACCAAAAAGATATCTTATTATTAGAAAATCGTTGACCTATTTCATTACTAAAAAAAGAGCAGTCCAATGATCCAATTTTGAATATCAAAATTCCTTTGATAATTTTTGTTCAGACAGGTCTCAAGATGATGTGAGCCAAATTTGGTGAAGATTGGACAAAATCTGGAGGAGGAGTAGCAAAAATGGCAGTTAGATGTAAGCATTTTTAGCATATTATTGTAACTTTTGACCAGTAGGTGGCGAAATTTGTTGCATAGCCTCAGGTCAGCTCACTTCCTGTTTGGCAGCATCACCATTAGATTCATTGTCTCATTACAGGCAAATTGTTTGGAGTAATCAAAATTCTTTTGATAATGTTTGTGAGGCTTACTCTGAAGATGATGGGTGTCAAATCTGGGGCCGGCTGCTTAAACACAGACATTATCTTAAGACTGAGTCTAAGAATTAGTCTGATCAACTAAAGTCACCAGGGACAGACTGTTGCATAAAACAAGCTCATGATTGTCTTTAGTAAGACAGTCTAATCTGCATTGCTTTGTGGGTAAAATAAGACACTGAACTTAAACACAATAGCCTTCATCACAGTTTTCCTTCATTGAAAACATTTGTTTATTAGAGGAATACAATGCTGCCAAATCAATTTTAATGAACAAATTTTAGTGATTACAATGCAAATAATAAGAAAACACAAGACTTGGACCACAATAACGGAGAAAGTTAATTGTGTCAATCCGTCGGTCACACAAACCGTCAAAGATGTGCAGAAACGTTTTAAAAACATGGTGCAAGAGGTAAAGAAGGAGATATTCAAGCGAAAAAATCCAGCAACCGGAGGAGGACCAACTCCTAAATTAAAAAGTACAACAGAAATGATCATTGAAATATACGGTAATGAATCTCTGATGTTTTGGGGAATCCCCGGAGGGAGGGAGAGTGGAGTTTCCGGCAGGACGTTACCCACAGCAACGGAAGATACATTGCCTCACATAGCCGTCACATCAGCTCCACTTGGACAGTCTTGTGAGTAGTAATATTTTTGCTATTGTTTCTGTCGTTAAGTGTTCGGTAGCTCAGAAAGTGATTCTTTTTTTTTGCCTCTGTTTTAAATACTATTCTGTTGTTTTGGATTGAGTACCACATCTTATCTTTTAGCAGATAGCTAGGTAAAGTTCTCCTCTCTCATGATAACATTAGTCACTCAAGATGAAGATGTGCCAGTGACAAGCCAGGACCAAACAGCACAAAGCGAAGGTAAAGCTCATGCTTACAATCTTACAACCACAAGTCATAACTCACCAAGTTAGTTATGTAGCATGTAGTGGCAACAAACAAAGTGTTTTTACAACAAAAAGTGTTCCTATCATTCCTTAATGTTACTAACTTCTTTTTTTAAAGAAGATGATTTGGACAACAGCAGCCAAGTGGAACCTGTGGGAAGTGGCTCAGACACTGAGACACAGAAAGACACTTCAAGCAATATAACCATGAACCATATACTGGAAAAACAATATGAAGTATTGACATTGGAAGAGGCAAAACTAAAATTAGAAACACAAAAACTAGAATTAGAGAAAACTAAGCTGAAGTTGGAGCTACAGAACTTTGGACATGAACTGCAGATCTCATTAACCATTGTCCAAGAATTAATTAATCAATTAATTGTATTTAATCATTTCTGAGATTTTCCTGTTGACTTTACTTGTTATGTAGTTAAATTAAAGCAATGTTTGCTATACGTCTACACAGAATCTAAATTAATTTAGTTGTATTTAAGTGATTTGAAGAATCACATTTTTGTATATATTGATTTGGTGAATAAATTATATGTCAAGTACATTTCAAAATAGTCATTCTTTCAGTTTTCTCAGTCAAAAAGAGAAAATGTTTTCTATAATCATTTGTCGAATATAACGCCTAGATCCATCTTAATCTCCTGCCTCAGTGATCTCCAAAGCTGGTTCTTCAAGCATTTGGTCTTCCTCCCGGTCTGGGAGTGCCAGATCTCTATTAAAAGGAAAATGATCTTTAACTCATATCATTTACAATAAAATCATTGAGGAAAATGTAGCTACAAGTTGAAAGTTGACAGTTAAATTGTATTTATTACCTTGCTGTGTTGTGTAAAACAACGCACACACAGATTATGTTGCAGACCCTGTCTGGTTTCATTTTGAACTCTCCATGCAGACAATGAAATCTTCGTTCAGGATTCCAAAATACCTTTCAGTAACATTCCATGTTTTGGCATGAGCTGTGTTGTACCAAGTTTGAGGCACACTGACTGGGTTCAAGAAGGGTGTGAGAAGCCAGGGTTTTAGTGGATAACCAGAGTCACCCAAAAGCACACCCTACATTTCTCCCTCCCCTAAATGTATCATGAATTTGGGAATTCACCAAAATTCTTGAGTCATGGGTTGATCTTGGCCAGCGAGCGACACAGTTGAGCACTCTGAGTTTGGCATCACAGATTGCCTGCACATTAATATTATGGTTGTCTTTCCTATTAACGAACGATGGCTCATGGATTGAAGGTGCTTGAATCCTAATGTTTGTTCCACTGATGGCTCCTACTACATTTGGAAATCCAGCAATGTTGAAAAAATGCATCCTCACTTTATTCAAGGTAGAGATTTCAGCTGGATACAGTGGAAGTCTGTCTGACAGCATACGAGAAACTCGATGAATAATTCTTGATGCTGTAGACTTGTGTACCCCAATTAAGTCTCCAGGTACATTTATAAAATATCCTGTGGCAAAGAAGTGTAGAGCTAGACATACTTGTAGCAGTGGGGGGATGCTACAATTTCTTGAAGTCTCGGGCCTTAAATGCTTCTCAAGGTCAATTGCTAATTCCAATATTGTATGTCTTGGAAATCTTAGTTTCTCCAGCAGTTCTTTTTCAGAAAGGACTTCCAGTGGGTTTGAATGGTCTTTGAAAACCCTTTCTCTTCTTATTGCCCATTAATAAAACTTAAAGATTAAAGTTTGCTATAGTAGAAGTCAAAGTCAACAGGCCACTTTTGTGAATCTAGTGCAGCAGACAGTTAGTTTCCATGGCAACATAGAATATAAAGAAAAGTTAACCAAGTTGTAATCAGTTTTACTTTTTGGTCTTAAATTAGACCAATCTAAGATTTTTATGCAACTAACTTAAAAACTAAAGACCAGTGTTAAAGAAAAATTTAGATAACTAACTTGTAAGACTAGTCTAAAACAGATTTATGCAACTGGCCCCTGGTGATGACTGGACAAAATTTATAGGAGAAGTAGCGAAAAAATAGTTTTTGACATAATCCAAGATGGCGGAAAATCTGTTTAGGTGGAAACTGACGTCATAAGATGTGTTGAGCTCATCTCGACCCATGGAATGCCTGCCTTTTAAATTTTGTACATACGATTCAAAAGTTATGACCATAAACGCTAGAGTGTTGGCAGCATTTGATTGATTTTATTCTTTTTAACCTAATTTTAAAAATTAAATGGCTTAAAAACTTAAAAAAAAAAAAAAAAAAAATCAAATAAGTATATTCAATATTGTCCCATACTATTTATTTGAAAAATTAGTGGGGTTAAATTTTTTTGTTACAATGTCCTTACATTACTGATAAACTTCCTACTGCTTTAGCTAGTTATCACAAACAAGAGTTACTGTACTGGTCACTTCTGTACAGTTTCTCTCCCAGTAGATGTTTTATCTGGAACAATGGTAATATCACTTATAACAACAAGTCACTGTACATGGAGAATTGGTTCCAGCATAACATATTAATTGTAAACCAGCTTATTGACAAGAATGGGCAATTATACACTTACCTCAGTTTTATTTAAAAAAAAAAATATATATATATATATATATATATATATATATATATATATATATATATATATATATATATATATATTGTTGTCAGAATGCACAACATGTTGAACCTGGAGACAGATGGGCTACTACAGCAAAAACAACGTCAAGTTCCACTTCTGTTAGCCAAGAACAGGAAGCTGAAGCTGCAGTGAGCACAGGCTCACCAAAACTGGACAGATGAAGAGTTGAAAAACATAGCCTGGTCTGATGAATCTCCATTTCTGCTGAGGCACACAGATGGCAGGGTCAGAATTTGGTGCCAGCAGCATGAATCCATGGACCCAACCTGCCTTGTGTCAACAGTCCAGGCTGGTGGAGGTGGTGTAATGGTGTGGGGAATGTTTTCTTGGCTCATTTTAGGCCCATTAATACCAATTAATCATCGCTTGAATGCCACAGCCTATTTGAGTATTGTTATTGACTATGTGCATCCCTTCATGGCCACAATTTACCCATCTTCTAATGGCTACTTCCAGCATGATAATGCACCATGTCACAAAGCAAAAGTCGTCTCAAACAGGTTTCATGAAAATGACAATGAGTTCAGTGTTCCTTCCCAGTCAGTGGATCTGAATCCAATAGAACACCTTTGGGATGTAGTAGAATGTGAGACTCACAACATGAAAGTGCATCTGAAATATCTGCAGGAACTGCGTGATGCAATCACATCAAAATGGACCTGAATCTCAAAGGAATGTTTCCAACATCTTGTGGAATCCATGCCACAAAGAATTGAGGCTGTTTTGAGAGCAAAGCGAGGCTCTATCCAGTTTTAGTATAGTGTTCCTAATAAAGTGCTCGGTGAGTGTAAAGAAACAAACAAACAAAAATATATATATATATATATATATATATATATATATATATATATATATATATATATATATATATGTATATATATGTAAAAAAGAAAAGCACATTAGAACAAACAGCATTTTTGTTTGCATTTTCCAATTAGAATTAATATAATCTGTAGATATAATTCTGTAGTGTTAGATCTTGCATTTTGTTTTAGGTCTATTTAATCTTTTTTTTGTCAAACTATTTGCCCTTTTTCACTTTTGGCCAAACACTCAAAGGTCAGTGCGGTTTGCAGTGGCCTCTCTAATAAATATAGTAACTGATAGTAAGAAAATAGTTATTTAATGGCAGCTAAGTTGAAAATACTGATCGATATAGGGACAGTTAAACTTACCAGCATTTATTTTCTGGCCTGATGAGTGAAAGCAAAACTTATGTTACTGAACCCTTGCAGTGAAACTGCTTGATAGAAATAATGTGAGTTAATTCATTAGACATCATATAAGGGGGTGTGGACAGCATCAAACAAGAAGTTAAACATGTTAAACTACAGGAACAAAATAAACATAAGGTTAGCATAAAAACATAAGCATAAGGTGAGTATAAAATGTACACATGTTTAATTTAATCATTTACAAGATGTGACAAATTACCAAACATGGTTCAGGTTAATTAGGACAGCCTTAAAATACAATAAGTGGAGAGAGGAAAAGTGAAGAGATATAATGGATGCATGAAGGGATGCATGAAACACCCCACAACTGTGGCTGAATAATGCACTGATGGATTTTTATGTGCATTAAAGTGTTATTATGATGATCTTAATAGTCAGGGGAATAAGGTTGACTAGGAAATATAGAATGGTACTTTATTACGTAGGATGCAGAGATTTTTATTTAGTGTACTGTGATCATATAATCACAGACTGAGACTGATACTGAGGTTTATTTTTTAAAAATCGTGTTATGCTGCAACTGCAAGAAATAATTACTTAATCTATTCATAAATAATTTTAGAATACAATTTATATGTGTGTTTGTGTGATTTTAATTAAGCCATAGGATACAAAAGAGAGAAAAACAGGAAGGAAGTGAAAAACCTGAGTGTCACTGATAAAGCTTACTTTAACTCAGTGTCTTTTGTTCTAAAATGTAAATCCATTGTGGGTTTTTTGTCACGTGAGGTTATTTGTTTGTTTATAGAAGTGAGGACAACACAACTGTTAATTAGGCCCTGATAAATAAAAACATAAAACTGAAGGAGTGTGTTTTCTTTTTACCATGATGTATAACCATTTGAAAAAAAAAAAAAAAAGATTCTAGGTCCTTTGTCCAAGAAACGGTCTGTGGTAGGTTTTGCTGTGGTGTTTTATGTTTATTAAAAAAAAAAAGAAATCCTGAAAGTGCAGCCTGTCACCTTCTTAAACAGAGAAAATACAGAAATACAGTTATAAATAATAAATCTCGTCAAGTGTGTTTAGTCTGAACGGATGTGGATCTCAAACTTTCAGAACAAAACAGCAATATCTGTACACATTAACATTATTATTGTAGTCTTATAGAAATAAAAGCACATGGATGAAGCTTGTAGAGATGAGTGGAGACAGAGAGATAGATTATCTTCATCACTGTTGTAGTTCAAAGCCATTTCAGGTGTAATATACTGTAATATATGGAGGGAAATCCTCATTTCCAAAGAAAGAATGAAGTACAGATGAAACTGGCTGAATGAAAGTGTGAAGCAGATACATGAGTAACACAACAGTAGGTTATAAATGTCATGCAACACACTAGAGAGAAACCACTTTTCTAGGTGCACTTATTCTCAGAGTAAAGCCTAGTGTGTAGCTGAGAACCTAAAATAATAACACACACTACCTACTTACTGTGTCTGTACTCTGACAACTAAACATTCTCTACTTTAAAGCATGGATTTCATTACAAATTATTTTACAAGCTACCTGAAATTTAGCTTATTACCTGATGAACACAAAATAATAACACTAACACACTCTCAGCACACACAAGCTACTCAACGTAGCGACAGGAGAAAACGTCCTGATTTCGCGCATGCGCACTGACGGAGAAACAGGGGACCTGAATCACTGGAACACCGGCTCTGACGTTTCATGCTGCACAACGGGTTTAATCACCATGGCAACCGCGTACAAATAAATATCATAACGAAAGAAAGTGAAAAGTAGAAACATTCAGACCTCATAGATGTAGAAATAAGGCTTGCTCGATGAGAAAGTTTTCTTTCCTGATGTGTTGCTGAGCTCGATATCACTTCACTACAAAACAGATGAAAGTGGCAGTGACTTACTGTCCCACTCAGCATTTACCCCTTTATCACATAATGACATTCTCCTTTTCATTTCAGTGTGGCAAACCTACTCCATAAAACCACAGCGGGACTGAAATATTGAGGAAAGCAGAAGGAAAATGTCACTTTACTGCAGAGCTAGCTGGCTTTTCAAACAGAAACTAAAATAAAAGGTGTATTTCCGGGTGGTTAATCCTGGTTCTTGCACTAGTCAGTGTAATCTCCTCACCATGACTTTTCACAGCAGCCACAAAACGGTCGCGTGCAGCAACATGAAACGTCAGAGCCGAAACGTGTCACTGACCAATCAGGTAGCGCTTCTCATGAATATTAATGAGGCTCCCTCTGCCATCCTACGTTTAAGTAATTTGCTCTCAGTTACGATATGAACCACTTTTCACCTTTGTACCGAACAAAAGTCTGAATTAAGCGCAGATAAAGGATTTTTTTTTTTTTAAAGAACAGAATAACCCTGACATTTTATTTCTAAATAAAAGCTGAATTTGATTGTATTTGTGTTTGATGGAGGTTGAAGGAGAAACAGTTTTGTTCGGTTGTATCTACACAGACATCAGCAGCTGAACTTAATCCATTTTATTGATCAGATTCAATTCTGCAGTAAAACTCAGTGTGAACTGTAAATGATCTTTATTAATATTTGATTTGTAATGACAAAGTTCCACAATCATAATGTGTAAAAACAGACTGTAGGATTAAAATAAACTGTACAGCACTTTAAAAGGGAATATGTATTTCTAAAATTCACCAAAAAAGTAAAATATTTCTTTTTATTCTCACCATTTAATAGATAATTAAATCTGTGAGGTGAAAATTCATTCAGTGTTAAATACAGGAGAGATGATCAGTGGTGCTGAATTTTTACCTCCTTCATTGTACCAAGGACTGAAGTATGGATAGAGTTTCTTCTTAGTGAAAGACTGAGCAGTGAAAGAGTAGATATGAGAGCTGGACTCCACATCATAAAAGGAGACCAGACCCTCCTCATAATCCACAAACACCCCCACCTTCTCCACCTTCTCTCTCAGTGTGAGGGGGACGTCAGGACCAGCACAAGCCTTATACTGATTCTCACCCCACAGAGCCACAGTCCAGAATCCAGTCTGAGGTCTCAGTGTAATCCACCTCTTCCTGTTAATGTTCTCTCTCACGACTCCTAATGTCCACTTAGTTTTCCCTCTGACCTGCACCTCATAATAAAATCTCCCTGAGGAGAAACTCTGCTTTCCCACAACACTGTAATAAGAAGTAAACCTCTGTGGTGTATCAGGGAGATCCTGCCGTGTGTCTCCATCTGTCACTTGTTTTCCATCAGCAGACAGGATGAGATATGGATTTGCTGTATCAGGATCCAGAGTCACATCCACTGAGAGAAACACACAGTTTGTGATATGAGTACGCAGGTAAAAAAGATTAAATCATCATCCAGTGAATCATATTCATTAGGATTTATAAGAGGATTTGTAGAAGATTAAATAATGAAACATTTTTAAGTGATCTCTTGTAAAAAGAGAAAACTTGTACAGTTTATGGTAGGAGTCTGTCAAAGATGAGAAATATAAAATGTTTTCCTTCTGAAACTTTACTTTAGTGATTTATTTGTGTTTGTAATTTTTGTTCTTCAGGAAAAACAGAGAAAGAGTCACAGAACATGAGAGAAAAACATTTGAGGAAAAACTTGATCCTGATGGACAAAATCAGTTGAGCGAGTGTCTCTAGTGATAAATATCTGGTAAGTTTTAGCTTTTGGAAGAGAACACGAGACTCTAAAGTCCATGATGGAGACAAACTGCATTTTTCAATTCTTTTCTAACTGCATGATTATAAATCTCTTAGACTTCTTTGTCCAGCACAACAACAACATTCACCTCTGAGAGGCAAAGAGTTTTATACTCATCACTTTTCCACATACATGGTGGAACAAATCATTCTTTCAGAATAATACATTATTTCCACACAATGTTTTACTAACATTTATAATCTTTCATTTTTACAAGTGAAGCTGAATTCAATCAGATCATAAAGCTGAACAGTGAAGAGTAAAGAACAGTGATTTACTCAAAGGTTTACTCACAAGACACATTTCTTCATTAATCTGATTCAAATCCATGATTGCCTTCTCACTGTTCTGTTGCTATAGTGATGCAGGCGCGCGCTCCCGAGAGGGGGAAGCATTTAATGACAGGAGATGCAAAACGGTACAACACGCTCCAGGCTCGATTGCCTTTGCCTAGCTCTGAGTAACCCGGATGTTAAAACTGAGGTTTTTTTTCCGTGTTGAATTTTGCAGCCTGAATTTGATTGGTTGAATTTGAGCTCTGAAATTAGCAACCTGAATACAGATTTCTGAATATCTGAAAACTGAATTATTTAATCTGAATTTGTGAACACTGAAAAAAATATATATTTGAATATAGATAATTGATTTTTTTAATCTGAATTTTAAAATATGAATCTCTGAACACTGAAAAAAGAAAACTTGAATTTCAAAGATGTTAGTTTAAAATAAATAAATACAGATGTGTGATTTTCAGCCTTATATATTTCAATATTATGAATGTAATGGTCTTTAATTTTCAATATTAAGAATTCAATAGCTTTTAAAATTCAAATCTTTTTTTTAAAAAATTGAAATCTTTGTCACTTTTTTACTCCCATACATGGACACACACAACTTCTCGCTTCATGAGGAAATTTTGATAAGGAAACAGAAAGGCAGACATTTTCAAACTCACTCCAAAATAAAAGTAGCTAGTGTAACGTTTACTTCCGGTTAGCTCTTAGCAACAACATCATCTCCTCTGCACCTGATCTTCTACCAGCACTGTTTTAAAAAAAATAAAATTTCTCATTTCTCCTCTACGATTATGTCGATCATACTATTTATTGTTTTGTTTTATAGTGTTTTTCAACATCAAATCATCAGATTTAATCAATAAGCAGCAGGACACCAGTGAATTTACTTACAGTCTGTACTTACTGTAGCTCTTTACTTTACTTACAGTCTGTACTTACTGTAGCTCTTTACTTACAGTCTGTATTTACTGTAGCTCTTTACTTTACTTACAGTCTGTACATACTGTAGCTCTTTACTCTACTTACAGTCTGTACTTATTGTAGCTCTTTACTTACAGTCTGTACTTACTGTAACTCCTTACTTTACTTACAGTCTGTACTTACTGTAGCTCTTTACTTTACTTACAGTCTGTACTTACTGTAGCTCTTTACTTACAGTCTGTATTTACTGTAGCTCTTTACTTTACTTACAGTCTGTACATACTGTAGCTCTTTACTCTACTTACAGTCTGTACTTATTGTAGCTCTTTACTTACAGTCTGTACTTACTGTAACTCCTTACTTTACTTACAGACTGTACTTACTGTAACTCTTTACTTTACTTACAGTCTGTACTTATTGTAGTTCTTTACTGTCAGTCTGTACTTACTGTAACTCTTTACTTACAGTTTACTCAAAATGGCTCAAAAATGATAAATATGAATTCAGTGAAATATATGTTGAGCTCAACAAGTGTGCAGAAAGACAATTTAATGTTATTATCAGATTTAATTTCTCCCATTATTTTAAAATAATCTCCCATTAATTAAAATCATTTTAAATTTTCCAAATAAACAATCATCCACTGTCTGTACAGAGATATAACCGCATTTTTATTAGTTTTCTCTCAGGTTTGTTTGTTTGTTTACTTATTTATTCATTGATTGATTTATTGTTTTTCTGTTTTTAATCTAAATCTCAAGGTAGACGAGGAAGTCATGGGCAGATTTTAGATCCCATCACTCCCCTCCCCCATAGACAGATATACTCATTACATGCATACATGTATTACATCATTATATCATTACATCAATCACACAAACACACACCACTTATTCTCAAACTCTTTTCACACACACACACACACAAACGCACACAAACACACTCATGTGCGCACACACTCACTCAAATTCAATCACACACATACTCTCTCTCCCTCTCTCTCTCACACACACACACACTCACCCTCTCACATAAACACAAGTTTATCTGAAGGTTTTTTTACTTTCATGTGATGCTCAACATGTTCCAGCATGAAGCTCTCTGTATCATTAGAGCTGTATCATCACACATTTCTGGTTGAAAGTGATTTTGAACTGATGTAGAAATGTCAAGGCAGATTTCACACTCCATGCTGACAGTGCTGCTATTTCTACCTCTTAGTAATGTAACTGTATACAAGTACATTCAGATAGGACAGATAATGTGTTATAAACTGATATAAATAGGCTTATTGAATTTTTTAGAAAGATTTCAGGAGGTTTTTACTTTCATATGATGTGGCTAGAGCGAAGTTCATTAACATGATATCATTTTTTGGGTTTATCATCAGTCTGCTCCAGTAACATGACCTAAACACTACCTTACTCATCTTCAAAATAAAGTTATATTTCTACAGTATTTCTGTATAAACTAGCCTAAAATTCACAAAAAAATAAACTTATGTACTGTATATTTTCTTATAGATTAAAAGAAATCATTTCATTCATTAAAAAAACATTCATTATGTGTGTTTTTCATCTTTCTTGAATTAATGTTCTCCATCATTATTAAAAGAAAATCTTCCTGAAAAAATCATATAGTTATTATAATGGAATTCTACTTGAAGGACTTCAGTTGAACTCACAGCAGCACTGTGTACCCTTCACTTGTGCAGGGTGAAGTCTTCATGCTTGCATAGTAACAAACAAAGTGTGTCTACTAGGGGACAGTGTCACATGAACCACACCAGAATTAGTCATATCAAGATATTTCAAAACCTTTCTACAACACACCATACACATCATGGTATGTAGGTTTCCTAATAAACTTGCTAAGAATTTAACAGGCTTAGCTTGCTAGTTACTTACCATGCCTAATTTAAAATCTCCATCATGAAACTTGCTAGCTAACAATAAACAGCTAGGGCACGTTCTTACTGAGCAGTTTCCTATAACTGACATGTTTAGCTAGCTAACTTTGTTCAGCTAACAAATGAGTTTATGACTCATCAGTATTGTAATCATAAAACAATCGTAAAAAGTCTTGAGCATGCCCACAAACAACAAATTTGTAAGCATCAAGAGACTAGTATGTCTTAAATTTGTCAGTAGTATAAACACACTGAGTTTTTTTGTGAGGTGTATATATGTCTGGTCATTGCAGGCTACAGCATCACTTAGCATCATTTAGCCATTGACAAGATAATAAGCCATGATGATCTTCTAGAGTCACACCAGCTGAAAGTGTTACTTTAGTCAAAAAGCACTCCCTGTCTTTTAGTGCTAATCCATAATAGTGGTGGATCAGCCAGGTTATAACCAAGTAGCGTCAGGTTGCTAGGCAACTCAGGTCTTATTGCAACGAGGCTACACATGCATTTCTATTTTGTGCATCTCCACTAAAGTGGTGTATATAAAGACAGCAACACCCGTCATGTTTGTACAGTAATGTAATCAAATCACCATGTCTGAAGCCGATAAACCACAGGGGAAAACACTTGCTTGTGTTGTTCATTAATTCCAGCTGTTCCATGGCCAGGTGTGTGTTATTCCCTCATTATCCCAATTACAATGAGCAGATAAAAGGTCCAGAGTTCATTTCAAGTGTGCTATTTGCATTTGGAATCTGTTGCTGTCGACTCTCAAGATGAGATCCAAAGAGCTGTCACTATCAGTGAAGCAAGCCATCATTAGGCTGAAAAAACAAAACAAACCCATCAGAGAGATAGCAAAAACATTAGGCGTGGCCAAAACAACTGTTTGGAACATTCTTAAAAAGAAGGAACACACCGGTGAGCTCAGCAACACCAAAAGACCCGGAAGACCACAGAAAACAACTGTGGTGGATGACCGGAGAATTCTTTCCCTGGTGAAGAAAACACCCTTCACAACAGTTGGCCAGATCAAGAACACTCTCCAGGAGGTAGGTGTATGTGTGTCAAAGTCAACAATCAAGAGAAGACTTCACCAGAGTGAATACAGAGGGTTCACCACAAGATGTAAACCATTGGTGAGCCTCAAAAACAGGAAGGCCAGATTAGAGTTTGCCAAACGACATCTAAAAAAGCCTTCACAGTTCTGGAACAACATCCTATGGACAGATGAGACCAAGATCAACTTGTACCAGAGTGATGGGAAGAGAAGAGTATGGATAAGGAACGGAACTGCTCATGATCCTAAGCATACCACCTCATCAGTGAAGCATGGTGGTGGTAGTGTCATGGCGTGGGCATGTATGGCTGCCAATGGAACTGGTTCTCTTGTATTTATTGATGATGTGACTGCTGACAAAAGCAGCAGGATGAATTCTGAAGTGTTTTGGGCAATAGTATCTGCTCATATTCAGCCAAATGCTTCAGAACTCATTGGACGGCTCTTCACAGTGCAGATGGACAATGACCCAAAGCATACTGCAAAAGCAACCAAAGAGTTTTTGAAGGGAAAGAAGTGGACTGTTGCGCAATGGCCAAGTCAATCACCTGACCTGAATCCGATTGAGCATGCATTTCACTTGCTTAAGACAAAACTGAAGGGAAAATGCCCCAAGAACAAGCAGGAACTGAAGACAGTTGCAGTAGAGGCCTGGCAGAGCATCACCAGGGATGAAACCCAGCGTCTGGTGATGTCTATGCGTTCCAGACTTCGGGCTGTAATTGACTGCAAAGGATTTGCAACCAAGTATTAAAAAGTGAAAGTTTGATTTATGATTATTATTCTGTCCCATTACTTTTGGTCCCTTAACAAGCGGGAGGCACATATGCAAACTGTTGTAATTACTACACCGTTCACCTGATTTGGATGTTAATACCCTCAAATTAAAGCTGACAGTCTGCAGTTAAAGCACATCTTGTTCGTTTCATTTGAAATCCATTGTGGTGGTGTATAGAGCCAAAAATGTTAGAATTGTGTCAATGTCCCAATATTTATGGACCTGACTGTAATTATGACTAAATAAGCACGAGCATTGGTAAGAACATCACAATTACACAGACAGCAATAAGTATACTGTACTATCTGAAAATTTATTTTGCGAACACACAACACAATTATACTAGAAAGAGGGAGTAGTGAAATAAAGAAAAAAATACACTAGGCTTCCGATTACTTTAATATGCCACAGTAAAAGCACTCCACTTTAGCATGTGCATAGGCTCACACACACACACACACACACACACACACACACACACACACACACACACACACACACACACACCTACCTACCTCTCAAATAGTACCAATTCACTACTATTCAGTTATGCCTTTAAAGACTGTCATACAGATTAATATAAAATTTATGATATGAATAAGTATTACTAGTCTGAACTTGTAAGACAAAACAGTCAGAAAAGATGAAAGAGCACTTTCCTTCACCAGACAAGTTAACTGACGGTTAGCTAACTTAGCTACCTAATCTAGCCACCGTGTCACTCAACACCTGCTGACGTGATTAACCAGAGTAGTTTACAGTGTATTTTCAGTCACATTTCTTACGTCATCATTGTTTTTCTTTTTGACTGGTGGCAAGTTGACGTTCATTTCATGTCTTATTAAAAATCATAACTTTTCTGATAGTCAGTCCTGGAGTTGAGGGGGGTGCGAGGGGATGGCGTTCCCCTTGTTGAAAAAAATGACAAAAGCATCCCCTCTGTAAAACCACCATCCCCCCTTACCATCCATTTTAGATTAATAGTGTTGTATATTATGTGAAACTTATCCGGCAAATGAAATATTAAAATTCTCTACGTTTTTTTTTTATTTAATGAACTATAAATAACGGTGATTGGCCAATCAGAACTCAATATTCCAACGAGCTGAGCACCAGGTCACGCAGGTTTTCATCACTTTCACACTCTTCAAAAATGGCCAAGAGAACAGTGCAGGGAAATGTTTTGACGTTCTTTAAAAAGAAGAGAGCAGAAGGTAAGATATTGCTGTGAGTAGTGTTTCAGGACATTCCCCTGGCATAATATTAGAAAGAATTACAAACATAAAGTACACTGATTTAGTAAGGGATCGTTGTCAAGGTTGCATTGAATTATTGAAAACGAATGCAGTCACCGAGGTGCTAATGCTTACGGGCATATACCCCCCTTACACCAAAGAAATATTTGACCGCACAAGTCAAGTCAAGTCAAGTCAAGTCGAGCTTTATTGTCATTCTGCTACATGTGTGGACACAGACACACACAGAATACACTAAATACCTTAGAGATTCAGATTTAACTGTAATGAAAATGAAAAGGTAAAATCGTTCTTACCTGCATACTGCTTCTTCTTTACTAACTCTGTGAAAACATGTAATTAAACAAAAATTTATATCCAAATACAGTCAGATTAAACAAAACATAACAATAAAATAACTATTATTTACATAATATACTGTACATACTATAGGCCAAAAATTAAATCAATTATTGTTTATTCTTCATAAAATGGCCAATTCTTTTGTAGACATTCAAAGCTATAAATTGTTTAAACAATCAATCTAACAGGGGACACCTGGGCAACTAGATTCGCCTGTCAGTCACATGTTGCAGTATTTTTGATCACTTGAAAATAGTTGGGTTCAAACAAAAGGTGCCATGTTCTAAGTTGTTAAACACACCTAGATGTAAATATCAGGACATTAAAGCTGAAATTTTGATCTATTGTCTCGTATTAATCTTCTGATCTCAAATCCAAAGTCCTCACTGTATAGCAAAGACAAAAGAATTGGCCTAGCAATCCAATACTTTTGAAGGGGACTGTATATATTCATCTTCTTCACAGAAAGTCTTAAAATTTCAAACTCAGGTGTAATTACCATATTCCACGCTCTGTCTCTGCAGTTCTGAAAAGAGAAAAAGTTTAATATTAGAGACTGTACTTAGATACATGTAGGATAATGTTTAATACATTGTTATTTTCTATTCAAGAGTTGCATGTCTAAAAACCATATACCTTTTTTAACTTTATATTTCTACTTTTCTCCTCTATGTTTTTGTCGACAGTAGAAGTGTGGTATTTAACACATTATGTTAACCTGCATAAGGTCAGTAAAAGTGTTATACAAATTAATTAATTACCCCTCCAACTGACATGTTCGATTTTGTTTGATGTTGTTAATATGAGGCCTAACATTATAGTGGAACATCTGTCATTACAATGGCTGTAGATTAAGACTTTGGTTTTAGTTACAATGTGGTAAATCAACCTGTTCATTAGATTACTAAATAGCACTAGATAGCACTAATCTGTAAAGACGGTAGTTCATATCAGTCAATTTAGTTGTATTTACTTCCTTTCTGACCACACACACACACACACACACACACACACACACACACAAATCTGGAAAATTTCAGTAAACAGTTATTGTCTGAATCCTGTTTCAAACCCTTTTTGTGTGAAACCTACATCACTACAGCAGCCTAAACAATCAAACAAACTTCTCAGATACCTTTGTGATTACATTTATTCAGGGTGAAGACATTTCTGAAGACGCCTCTCACGGTTTAAAAACATTTTAATTATCTGTCTGTAGGTTGGAGCCTACTGATTGTTTCATAGATGTTCTTTCTTTAGTTTGCTCAATTAAATAATCAGTATAATCTTAAAAGCACAAAAATTTCATTCTCACCTGTGTACTCCTTCTCTTTCTGCATCTCTGAGGATAAAACAGATAAATTTGTTTTAAATATTTTGTGTACATTCTATATAAGCAAATGTAGAAAATGATTAAGCACTGTAACAATGACAAGGTAAATGGACAACACAAATCAGATTTCAGTTATGAAATGTAATTTTCCACTAATATATATATTTGGTTAATGATTAAGCATTATGATTATGTACACTGTAAAACAAGTCATCTTCTCAATTAAACTTAATTAGTCAAAAGATCAGAACTATTTCACTGGCTAAAACTGAGTGAACTTTAAACTGGTTGTTCAGTTGATTGATATAATCACATTCTTCAAACTCAAAAAGCCTTTTATTTCTTGAATAAACTTAAAAATTAAATATTGTTCATTGATCAGCTTGAGCTAGAAGAATATCAGTACAATTCATACACTGTATGCACACCAAACAGCAAAGGTAGGCAAGCAGTACAGACTACACAGATTGGGTAAACAACCCAGAATGCACTGCAATTAATAATAAAGTGTCGGGAGCCAATCAGGTGCTTCCTCTTCTACAATATGTTCTAAAAACCATGCAACACAATTATACAGTTAAACAAGAAAAATGCTGCATTTCATAAAGAGCCTAAAATGGATGACAGAAATGACATTTACCTGTAGAACAACTGACTCAAAAGACTACAAGTCAAATATGGTGACTGACTACTTCTAAAAAAACATTTGTAAGTTCATTGTAAGAGATTGTCTGGTTATCAGAGTATACTAATAAAATGTTTTTGTAGCTAAGCAAAAATAGCAGCTAACTAGTTCAATTAGCTCTCTAGTACCTGTCTGGATTTACTCTAGGTTAGGTCTTCTTACCCTTAAATTGAAAAGACAAGAATTATCAACTAAATTATATCACCTATATATGTTTAAAAAATACACACATCACCTACCTGCATTCAAGACCATGTCTTGGTGTTGTCTAGCTAGGTCTAATTAGCTGGTGTTAGAAAAGATATACTGAAAACCAGCTATATTTCTACATGGTTTCTTTTTTCAAAAATGAATGATAAAAATCATATTGGACATTTAACTATACAGTTAACTGACTAGATTAATTTACTGGTTAAGGCTGGCAGATTCTGTAGGCTACGGTTGTGTCTCTTCTCATGCAAACCACCAGGCAAAAATCATGCACACAACACTCTATCCTCACAACAGACTAATCTGTCAGACCAAATTTTAGCACAAACATACTTTTCAGGAAAAAAATTAACCTGAGGTTGTTTGTTTGTTTATAGAAGTTGGTGAGAACCACACAATTGTTATTTAGGCCTTGATAAATAAAAACAAAGAATTGAAGGAGGGTTTAAGTGTTTAAGTGCAAACGGTGCATCACATAAGTCAAAGTGGTAAATCCAGCATTATTAATTAACAGGTACAATGCTAAATTGTTGTCAGATCATTTTCAACAGTATATTAATTTTACCATGGTCAGGAAAAGATTTTAGAGCTTTGAGTCATAACTGACTGTGCTACAATTTGCATGCTAGCTGACATAATCCATCATTTTAGTCAAAGGTAGCAAATGCAAGGTAACAACTGAAAATATACAGGTAAACTGCAGTCAACATTTACACTCAACACAACTTATTTTTAAGGGTAAAAATTGCTGCTCCCCATGATTTACATTTCACTCTGACATCTGCAGTAAGTTGCCCATCTGAAGAAGTGCTCTTATATCCTCTGCTCATCCTGTCATTGCAGTAGCACGTTCCCCATATTCCTGCCTCTGGGTGTCTGTGTTCAGCCCTCCTGTGGTCTCGCATTGTCACAGCATGCTAAGAGCCTCAGAAACACCCAAAAAGAGTATTAATATTTGATGCGTTACCATGACAACACTATTTAAGATATCAAAAATTATTTCACAATTTTACAGTCAGCCGTGTCTGACCAAGTTTGATGCGATTCGGATAAATATAAGAGGATTATTTAAAAGTCTGTTGTAAGTCACACACTGCCAGTTGGTGGCACTATGACCTGACTCACAATAGTCACATTCATGTGCTCAGCCCTCGTGGCCAAACATACAGCTCAAGTTTCATCTAAATCACTCAATGCACTCAGAAGATATGAAACACTTCTTGTTTCCCCTTTTTCACCATAAATTTATTGCCTCACCATGGCAAAACCACTCAAGATATCAAAATACCTTCACAATTTAGCATTCTCAATGTCGTGGCATAATGTTGACCAAGTTTGGTGACAATCACATGAATCCCCTAGGTGGAGTATTGAAAAGTTCACCGCACGCACTTTTAAAAAAATCCAAAATGGCCAACTTCCTGTTGGGCGGAGCAAAGGATTATCAGCGCGAAAGTTGTTCGGGTTGATGAGAACAGTGTGTGTACTGAGTTTCATACATATATGTACGAGTATGTACGGTATATGCACGGTATATGCGCTGCAGAGCCCCCACCATGACCATGTGCTACCCATTGCCCGGGCCTAAGGGCCGATGACTCTGACGTGTTTGCCAAATTTCCTGAGTTTTTTAGCATGTTAAGGGCCTCAAAAGCCCCTGAAACCTTGAAATAATAATAATAATAATAATAATAATACTAATAAATAATAATCATCTTAGGAAAACAATAGAGCCCTGCGCACTTTCAGTGCTTGGGCCCTAATGAAAGGCTGCTATCTGTCCCATTCGCTAACATGGGAATAGGTACTGCAGCTAGCCACTAGAGAGCCTCAGAGGCATTTTGGCTTCATTTTGAATCCCTGTTACAGCGTCCACTCCTATGCATATGCAATCACTGATGCACACTAACAATGAATAGATGAATACACTTAAAATTTGATTCCCTAGTTAGTACATAAATACTGTATACAGGGAATAAACAGAGTTATGTAATAAGTGGAGTATTTTTGTAAGTTGTGATTCTCCTAACACCCACACACGCACACACACACACACACACCCCAAAGCCATCTGATCTGTACATAAGGCCATTTGTCATCCTTTCCCAAGTTTGTCACTAAGAACTGATAGCCTATCTAACACCTTGGGGTAACACAATTGGGGTTCCATCCTATTGTAAAATGTAAGGTGTCATTCCCATTTGATAAACTGGTCACTGAATATGAAAAGTAACTTCAAAATATGGTCCGGATGTATCAAATGGTTCAAACCCCCAAGTAGGAGAGAGTATCTTGGGGAGAAACTTTGCTATCTGGTCGCAGGAAGGGATCTTAAGTCTGATCTCTCTGGTGTAATTCCATTTGTATCCTATGCTGGCAACATATGTGCATACATTCCATTGATTTTGTACATACTCTACATTTTACTTACTGCTTTTTTGTTTATTTTGTGTTTTGTGTTTGGATAATAAACTGTTGTAACTGACTTAAAGTACTCAGTAGCTCTTCTTGAAAGAAGTGTGATGCATGTGAGTATATTAAACAAGTTTGTTAGACAAGTTTGAAAGTTTGAAAATAGCAAGTAAATAGAAAAAAAAGACTAATTATATGCAAGTTTAAAATGAAACCTCTGACAAGTAAATATAACAGGCCTTTGTTTTTTGATCAGTCTAACCTCTGGCAGAATAATTACTTAATAAATGCTTAAATTGTTCTGACAGATTGCATAAATGAGATTGACAGATTGGTGGTTATTCTGCTGTTCAGCTTAAACATATGGAGAGTCACACACAGTCAAATAGCACTTGAAATCATATGATCATCATCCACACCTTCAACCCATGGAGATGTAGAGCATGTTGAGACTTACTAATCTGGTAACGATAATAATTATACATATGTAGAGCCCTGCTGCATTAGGGTCTACTGAATTAAGCATTGTAACTTTAAAAAAGGGTTTTCTACATTAAGGTTTCTAGAATTTCTACATTTATAGGTGAAATGGGGAATATGGAATAATATTTTGTATTCGAGAAGCAATGTTTAACGTAGAAAGTGTTTCCTGTTGTTTATTTCCTCTTGTAAATTCATATTTGTTAATTCATGTTTAAAAAGGTTTAAAACTGATGTAAAGTTAAAAAACAGAAATTGTAATTTATGTTTAATTAAAATAAATGTGATTGATTAACAAGATAAGCTGTTTACATTATGACCCCTAGAGTTCAAGTTGCGGGTTTTTTTGGGACTGGGTGGGTGTGGACGGGCGCGTGCGGGAGAGCGAGACAGAGAGAGAGAGTTCACAAAGTGGAGCGCAAAGCTAGAAACTAAAAAGAAATGTTTTTTTTTTTTTTTTTTTTTTTTTTGTATAACTGTGAGTATAGAAACTGAACAGCTAAAGGGCTGTTGCTAAAGAGAAATTAAAAGGACTGAACTTGTAAAGAGAATTAAACTCAAGAGCTGAGTGGACTCAGGATGAGCACGTGCACACATGGAAGATGTCGCAGTTTTGTTTTTTTCCTACTGTTGAGCTAATTCGTTGGCAAACTTGGAAGAAAGACTAAATAAGTGTTTATTTAGCATCCAAGTATTGAGGGACATTTCGTCAGGTTCAGAGTTCAGTGAGAGCGAGGAACAACAAAATCCAGGAAAACGGAGCAATCTACTAGAAGAGACCGAGACTGCTAATTGGGCCTGTGGTGCTGATTGGGGCCTGTTTGCATCACAAGATGGAGGATTTGCCTGGACATGTCATCCGATTCATCTTTGTGAGTGATGGTTCATGGACAACCTTTCTCGACTAGATCTGCTGATCTTGTCATCACTTCCCAACAAGAAAAACTTAAATCCCAGCTGGGTAATATTTTATTTTATTTTATTTTTTGGGGGCATAATTTGATTTTGAATCATACATATTGTGTGTGTAAATTTACAGTTAATGTAATCACTCATTTCCATTGAATTTGTTTATTTTGGGGTTTAAACTGTATGGGGTTTGATTGATTGGTTTAATTTGATAAAATTTAAAATTGGGAAGTTATTAAATGTCAATGTATATTGAGTATTTTTTTTTATCTCCTGTGATTTTCTGGTGACAAAAGGAAATGGGTACATGTTACTATTATAATTGAATATTCCCATTGAAGCTAGAACCTCAGGGTGTACAGGGTGAGGTAATTAAGTAGTCATTCCCAAATTCTGAACATTCGATTCTGAACACTAAATACTGAAATCTGAGACTCAGGGTTATATTTAATTATTGGTTATTACTTGGTTAGTAAACACGCTTTACATCTAAAGTAATTTTAGATGTGCCTCCCATCCGTAGAACTTTAACTTGTGATTTCCCCTAGATGTACTTATTCAAGTTGGGCCAGTTTTGCCGGTGAGAGGGGCTACACATATTATTTATATACTTATCATTGTAAAGTAATGATGATGATAATATTTATACATATTATTTCTTTATTTATGATTGTAAAGCTATAACTGTGCTCATATCTGCATAGTTTTGCTGCTCAGTCCTTGAAATGTCCAGTGCTACTCCACTACTGTTACACTAGCCACATATTATCTCACCTGTCATAGCCATTAAACAGACAGAGATAAAGGTGCAGCTCATTCACTAACAGATTTCCTATAACCACAGTCACTCCTGAAGTCTCAGCATTAAAAGCAGCAGTATGACATGCAGCGCTGACAGACAGAAGCACATGCTCTCTACTCACAGTTATTGGAAAGATATTGGAAAAAATATTTAATAAGTTCAAGTGTAATTACCGGCTTCCAGCCTCTGCATCTGCTTCTCTGAAAACAGACAATATTAAAATGTTAATATTAGAGAAAATACAGTACTGATGTAAAGAACAGTCACACTATCATACTAGTGATGTAGTATATAAACATGTATAGTTGAAGAGATGACAGCAGAAATGTGGTGTCTAAGACATTTTGTTTACTTGCATGTGGTCCATAATATTACTATGTAAAATAATGTAATCCACTAACTTGCATACAATGCTGTGGAAAAGTATTTGCTCCCTTACTACGTCCTCTATTTTTGCATGCCATATGTAATAGTTTCAGATCTTCATGCAAAATGTAATATAAGACAAAGACAACCTGCATAAACAAAAAATACAGTTTTCAGATGCTAACTTTTCCTACAATAAATGAAATTATCCAACATGAACTGGCCCTGTACGAACACCCTCATAAAAGTGTTATAGTGTACAGTCTTATGAAGCACTATGTGTTCCTTCTACAACTTTCTCCAAGTGTAAAGAATTTGCAGTTAGTTGAAAAGTGCAGTATCTCAGTCAACTCGTAATAATAATTAATCGTTGTTCTGTCGTCCATGTAAAGACAAATTTGCATAAAAATACTCCAATATCATTCTAGACATTTTGACATAAACTTTTCATAAATTTTCCAGCATTGCTTTATCAAATATTTAAGTCATGCTAATGGATATGTTATAAAGGCACTATGCAGGTAGAATTCAAATAGTGTTTCATTAATATTTTTACTAAAACCTTATTTATAAGTACTTTAAGGTTTTTTTGTTAAATGAGCTATACATCTTAATGCAAATTCATTTCTGTTTCCTGTAATATTGTTCTGATATGCCAAATCTTTATTTAATGGAATTAAAGAATTCCTTTCATGTTAGTATTTCGAGTGGTTTTGATTTGTTTCTCTGTTGAGTTTAGTAGTGATTTATTTGCAGCAGCATTGATCTGTGCATACACTACCATCACACTGGAGTATTATATCTGCATTTTGTGTCCTCTAGTGGAACATCTGTCATTACAATGGCTGTAGATTTAGACCTTGGTTTTAGTTACAATGTGGTAAATCAACTTGTTCATTAGATTACTAGTTAACACTAGATAGTTCAGCACTAATCTGTAAAGATAGTAGTTCATATCAGTCATTTAATTGTATTTAATGTATTTCTGACCACACACACACAAATCTGGAAATTTTCAGTAAACAGTTATTATTGTCTGAATTCCATTTAAAACCCTTTTTTGTGCAAGCCTAAAGTAGCCTAAAAGATCAACCAAACTTCCTTAGATACCTTTGTGATTACATTTATTCAGGGTGAAGACATTTCGGCACACACGTCTCACTGTTTAAAACATTTTCATTATCTGTCTGTAGGTTGAAGTCTGTTGATTGTTTCATAGATGTTCTTTCTTTAGTTGCCTCAATTAAATAATCAGTCAGTAAGCAATATGGTCTTAAAAGCACAAAAGTGTCATTCTCACCTGTGTACTGTTTCTGCATCTCTGTGTATAAAACAGAAATTTGTTTTAAATATTTTGTGTGTATTCTATATAAAAATATATGCACTGTAACAGTGAAAAGGTAAATGGACAACACAAATCAGATTATGAAATGTAATTTTCCACTAATACAATGGATATATGTCTACACACCTCTGTTAAAATGGCAGGTTTTTGTGATGTAATAAAATGAAACCAAGATAAATCATGTCAGAACTTTTTCCACCCTCAATGTGAAATTACAAAATACAAAAAATTAAGCAAAAAGCAATTTGAAACTTTTTAGGGAAAAATGGGTAAAATAAAAAAGTACATTAACCTGGTTGCTTAAGTGTGCACACCCCTAAACTAACACTTTTGATTTTATTACACCACTCAGTCTTTTTGGGTCACATGGCACATCTTAACTTGCCAATATTTTCCCACTCTTTCTTCCAAAAACATTCTAGACCATCAAATTGAGGGCATCTCCTGTGCACAGCCCACTTCATGTCATCCCACAGATTTTTAGTTGCATTCAGGTGGGGGCTCTGGCTAGGCCATTCAAAAACAGTGATCTTTTGGTTATGCCATTCCTTTGTTGATTTGGATGTACGCTTTGGGTCATTGTCATGCTGAAAGGTGAAATTCCTTTTCAGCTTCATCTTACTAGCAGACACCTGAAGGTTTTGCACTAAAATTGACTGGTATTTGTAGCTATTGATGATTCCCTCCACCTTGATAAAAGCCCTAGTTCTGGTTGAAGAAAAGCAGCCCTAAAGCATGATGCTGCCACCACCATGCTGCACTGCGGGTATGGTTTTCTTTTGGTGATGTGCTTTTTTGCACTAAACATACCTTTTGGAATTATGGAATTATTATAATTTTTGGAATTGGTCTCATCAGACCATAACACATTTTGCCATATGGTTTGGGGTGATTTAGTTGAACTTGGATGTTTTTTGTGAGAAAGGGCTTCCATCTAGCCACCCTACCCCATAGCACAGATATGTGAAGAATATGAGAGATTCTTCTCACATGTAATCAGTACTTGTCACTTATTCCTGCAGCTCCTTTATTGTTGCTGTAGGTTCTTTGGCAGCCTCCTGGTAAGTATTTGTCTTGTCCTTTTATAACTTTTGGAGGGACATCCTGTTCTATGGTACATCTGATGTTTTGGAAATTCTTTTATACCCTTCTCCTGTTTGATATCTTTCAACAAGTGAGATACCATGCATGCTTTGTAAGCTCTTTGGGGACCATGGCTTCAGCAGTCTGATGAAACCAAGAAGACGAAGAAAATCCTACAGAAACAGCTGAAGTTTATTTGGTTAATCATAATAATTTCATTGATGACATCTGTATAATAATTACTTTTGGACATGAGATTGAATGTGATTGGTTCATTCTGAACACAGTCACATCCCCAATTATAAAAGGGTGCGCACACTTATGCAATCAGGTTATTTTAACTTTTTTATTTTCCTATTTTTCCCTAAAATGTGTCTGATTATTTCTCACTAATTTTCACTTTGTAATTTCACACTGAAGGTGGAAAAAATTGACATGATTTATCTTGCTTTCATTTTTTACATCACAAAAACCTGCCATTTTAACAGGAGTGTGTAGACTTTTTATATCCATTGTATATATCTGGTCATATACTGTTATCTATTTGGTTACTGATTAAGCATTATGATTACGTATACTGTAAAAAAAAAATTATCTTCTCATTTAAACTTGCTTAGCCAAAACATCAGAATTACTTTACTGGCATAGAATTGAAATATAGAGTGGACAGATGTAGCTAACACTGAGTGAACTTTAAACTTTCAGTTGATTCATATAATTCATTCCTGTTTCCTGTAATAGTGTTGTGATATGCCAAATCTGTATTTAATGAAATTATTGAATTCCATTCACTTTTTCAAAAAGATCTTGTGTTAATGAAATTGAATGGATGAAGACACAGTGCTGGGATGGGAGTTTGAGACAGGACTGAATTAAATCATCCTCTCCAGAGAGAGCATGGCCAACTGGGCTCCTGATTAAAGATGGCTATGCTGCATAATCTGCAGTATAATTTAAGCCTGTGGTGTTATTAAAGAAATTGATTTAAATTTTACCTTTCTTGTGACAAATAATTGCAGTTACTATCAATCCAACAGCGATAAGACATGCTGAAACTGAAATGCCAACAATCCACTTCCAAGCATCGAAAACTTTACCTAAAATTAAACCACAATGACCAGATTAGATATAAAAAAAAAAATAAATCAAGAATTATACTTTTATAACTTTTATATATATCATACCCTTACACAGATCACCGTTGTGGTATTGCCAATAGATAAAATAAAAATAATGCATAAATAGGATGTGTTCATCATCAGTAGAATGTAACAGTCTAAATCTAAGTGTAAAAGTTTTTATAATCTTAGATACTTACTATTAATGATAACTTCTGCCTCCATTATGTGATGTTTTTGTAGAAATCTGCAGTAAAACCTGTTGGAGTTGCTATAATCATAAACAGTGATGCGGCGTTTCACACTGAAGCCCTCAGTGTCTCTGTGTATCTGTGTTTCTTCAGCAGGCAGAGTGGCTCCTTCTCTGTCCAGCCACAGAACATCAGGTTCAGGGTTCCAACCTCTGGACTCACACACTAGATTAATCCCTCCTGAGTTATCATAACTCTCCATCATGATCACCAGGTGGCTTCCTTGAGCTACAATCAATAAACAAAAACAACATTTTAATGTAAACTTTTAAACAAACAAACAAACAAAAAACTTAAATAATGTAATCTTCCCAACAGAGGTTCTACACCTATTTAAATAAATTTCTTTTGCTTGACACAGATAAGTTGCTACAGAGTCTTTTTTTTTTAAATACTGATCAACATCCTTTACCATTTTGTTAAAATTTATTATAGTATTAACGGTAATAATATTTATTTTATATTACATTATAAATCTATTTAGATTGTAATTAGCAACTATGACATTTATGTTAGGCAAGTTCTTTTCAAGGCCAACAAACAAATAAGTATTAATGTTCTGAGAGCAATGGTCTATCCAGTATTAGTATAGCGTTCCTAATAAAGTACTCAGTGAGTGCATGTCTGAGTGACTCCTGTGGTGGGGATCACTGAGTTTGAGATTTAACTCCCACTCTAAAGCCTTCCCAAATGCTATAGATTTAAAGTGGATTATGTATGCACAAACCATTATTAATGTTAAGAGAAAAGAAAATCTTTATGTAGTATAACATTTGTTGTATAAACCTTCAATGCAGAAATAGAACTAACCCTCGACAATGACGTTCACAGTGATGTCATCGGACCAGGATTTGTCCTCAACAAGACACTTGTAAGCTCCTTCATCAGAGACTCGGAGAGCTGAGAGTTTGAGTGAAGTGTTGCCTTTCTGTAGCTCCTCTTTAAACAGTGATGTTCTTCTTCTGTAGGACTGAGCCTGCTTTGCATTTCTGTCTTCATGATCCCTATAGAGATGCACTAATGAGTCCTTTACATCTAATCTGAACCACTCCACTGTCATGTCCACAGCGCTGGTGTTGGTTTTGATAAAACAGGGTAGAACCAAATCTTCACCAGCTACAGCAACAAGAGGAGCTTCTGGACCAACCACCTGAAATCGCTCTGTATTGGAAAAAAAAATCAATTACCATTCTTTGTAAACTATAGAGACTGTTGTGTATGAAAATCCCAGGAGATCAGCAGTTTCTGAAACACTCAAACCAGCCCTTCTGGTACCAACAACCATGCCATGGTTAAAGTCACAGAGATCACAATTTTCCCCCATTCTGATGTATGATGTGAACAGTAACTGAAGCTCTTGACCTGTATCTGCATGATTTTATGCATTGTGCTGCTGGTACCTGATTGGCTGATTGGATGAAATTGTAAAGGAATTGTATAGACCTAGTAATGTAGGTAGCCATGGCAACAGTTAGCTAATGGCAAAAAAAAAATACATAGGGAAAAACACACACACAAACGTACACGCTCACACAGCCTAGTTAACTGCTGAGATGGAAACAGGGATAGGTTTCCCAAAATGTTCGTAACCCTAAGAAGATTTAAGAAGATCAATGTGTTTATATTAGCCTCTTTCATCTATATTACTCTAACTTATTTTATTCACATTAAAAACAACTCACATAAACACAGTAAGATCAATATAGTTTTTCCCATTAAGATAAAACCAGAAAAAATGTCATCTGACTGTTAAAACTTAGGAAACGTTCTCAGCGTATGAGTCCTGCCTCTTTTTCGATTGATCCACTAGGCAGTTACATCTTGCATCCCTCAGAAACATTTCCATTTTGTTGTAAATCATTTCTGTTGTGTTTTCAGTTCATGGCAGTGTTTCTGATCTCGCGCGTGCTTTCTCAGTTTACAGTGTGTTTCTACATGCAGTCTCTGTGGTCTCAAACAGTTATGCAGTACGCGGAAGAATTTGCAGCTGCTGTTTTTGAACCTTCATGAGTGTGTTGCCAGTTTAATGCATTCTTTTTCTGCTTTTGTATGTGCTTTTGGTGTTTGCATCATGTTGACTCCTGTTGGCCACCACAGTTTTCACAAAGAAGAATTTCTTAAGAATTGGGGATTGATTGTGCAATTCCACACGTCCTTATTGTGCCCAGGTTTGCAGAATGGTGGCACTAGGTTCATCCTTTTATTCTTTTTCTTTTAATCATTAATATAGAATTCACTGTATATAGCTACCACACACACACACACATACAGAGAGAGAGAGAGAGAGAGAGAGAGTTTTCATACCTGATTGAGATTCCATAAAGCTGAAGAGAATCAGGAGAGTCACACACAAAAACATAATTCCTGAAAGACAGTTTATCCTGATTGCTTCAGTCTGTTTCACAAGATAAATAACACAATTTAACACATCAGTTATATCAAAAATTCAAAATACTCGCTAATTTGCAAGGTTTATATTTTTCTTAGTATAAGAAGACACTAAAAGATAAAGCATCTTTGGTGAGCTTTCATTTGTGTAACCTGTTCTTTAAACACACCTTTTTTTCTACAGAAGCATTCCAAGACATAAGGTAGTCTCTTTAAAGTAACTAACTTTGCTGCACATTACAATGGCCTAAATTTAAAGATTTTTTATTTCTTACTTGTACAAATAAGTACAAAAAACATAGAACATGATAAAAAAATTTTTAAGGGTTTTGTTTAACCTGTTTGGGAAAACTGTGTTACTGTCTGGAGTGATTGTTTATGTTTACAAAGGGTTTCTGGTATTTACTGCAGAAATAAAATCTCCAACCCACTCACATAAGTTCAGAGTGACCTTCTCTATGCTCACGATAAAGATCAATTAATTTTACTGTAGAATTTTAAAGTAATTGCTCTTCAAAGTCACTGGATCTGTCATCGCCATTAAAAAGTCCCCCAAAGCTGAGGCTTCTGAGGCCTTGTAGACTTTTGGGTAAATAAATGCAGCCCAATGCCACATGCAGCTGATTTTGGCTTCTTAAAGACACATTTATTAGGAAACACTGTTATAATCAGCTGGTATATCAGTGTCAGTATTTCAGCAGTGTGTAAGAGACCCTGTCTCTGTTTGACATTGTTAACGTGTGTAGTTTATCCTGATAACTCACACACTGACAAAACCTCTGAACTATAAAACATTCACTCTGAACTATAAAACATTCACTGAAGTACATACCTTTATTTTACTTGCCTCTTTTCAGGGAGTGAGAATGGTCTGCATTTATATTCCTTTCACAGTCAGTGTATATCCTGCAGTTACATATAAGTTCAGTATTTATTATAAAAAGAAGGGTTTCTGCTCGATGGGAGCTAACTGCTTTTCACTTTCACTTTAGTCACTTCCTTGTTCACTTCTAGTGAACTGAGTTAAGGATTATGGGCGGATCAAAAATGATTACAGTGCAGTTTGTGTGGAATAGTTTCTTCAAACACTTACACACACTGTGCAGACAGATGACAGCCCACTAAGTTTTAACATGTTTCAAAAATAATGTTAATAGCAAGAACTGTGGACAGCATAACAAAACAGACTGAATCAGTGTTTAATTCTCCACCGATGTGAGTGAAGACAACTGAAGAAATAACGATGAGGCTTGTGTTTAAACACTGTGATTGCGTCTTACCTCAGGCCAGGAGACTGATGTGGATGATGCTGATAATCAAAGTGATCATCAACATTTACTAAAGTAAACATATAGTTCTGTAAAAAAAAAAAAAAAAAATTGACTCAAGGGCCCAGCAGTGGCTGCTTAGCTGTTTTGGGATTTGAACTCATAACCGTCTGATCAGTAGTCCGCTGGCTTAACCACTGAGAATTTTGAAGAATGTTTACATAGCTATGCCTTAATAGCAGTCCATGTGACACATAGCTCTCATATGGTTACTTATGGTGTTTTTATAGTGCACCTTTAAATCTCAGGATCACTATATTCTGCCATTTTATGGAACAGAGCTAAATAATAATGTAAATAATAATGAAATAATGTTTCTTGCCTTGTCACATTGACAATAACACATTACATTACATGAATCACGTATAAGGTTAGTACGAACCCAGGTTACGTTACAGGCCTGCTGCAGGGTGGGATTTGTGTGTGTGAGAGAGATTAACTGTGTGTGTATGTGTGTGTGTGTGTGTGTGTGTGTGTGTGGGACCATTACAGTTAATAGTTACATTTATATTTTGTGTTATTCTGTGGTTTCAGGTATTCTGAGTGTAAAGTGTGTAAATTTAATATTGTTATAGTTAATTGAGTCAAAAACTATTCAGTGGTAGTTGTAAAAGGAATACAAAGAGTATTTTATTCTTTCTGTACTACTGATTTACAGATTATTTAAAAGCTACTCTGCACTTTTATTTATATTTACATTCTTTATATTTTTGTTATTTAACCTAGGGATTTGTTCATTCTTTGAGTCTGAAAAATAAGTATAAATTTGGTTGAACTAAAGTATTCCAAAGTAACTGATAAGTATTCCATATAGTGTTATCAGACAGGGCATAAATCCAACATCTTTATAGGCAAGTACTTACTGAACCTGGTGCTCCTTCCTACATAATTCATAAAAAGCCGGTAGGGGGCGCTACACATTACAGCTTTTTAAATAAATTAGCATTTTTATTTTTTTATTTTATTTTTTTTGTCATCCGTTTGAACTAATGCACGTTTATTTCTGTTTCATGCTCTGGCATGATGGCGATATTAAGCCATTATATAAAGCAGTCCATGCTAGCTAATCTATATGAAGTTATGTGCTGTAAGTGTTTTTGTTGTATGTGTGGACGTATTTTCCATTAACTGGTTAACTCTTAATCAGTATTATGTCAATCAGTATATACAACAGTATTGTACTGTGTTATTGTGTTGAATCATGACCTCAAATCACCTCAGCCTAAGAATGACTCTGAAGTGTATTTTAATCATGAGGAGAGTGTGACTCTATGGTAAATCAGTATTTAGCTCTATGGTAAATCAGTATTTAGATATGGTTCTAATCAGTTAATTAGAAAATAATTTTTTAGAGAATGTTTGTGCATGTGAATCAAGAAAACTGAGACGAAACTGATGTGACACTGGCTTGTGAGAAATCACTAAGCACATAGTTCTCATCCATAAATTGTATCTTCTCAGTCCAGGCCTGTTCTATCCTTTCTCATGGGAAGGTGCTTTTCTCTACCAGAGTACCTGAAGTTTGTATCTTTTTCACCAGTTTGACGTTTCTGATTTCTTATAGTGCATTGTTAAGGGTGTGAAGAAATGTTAACATAAAAAAAAAAAGTAAACTGACTGACCTCCGCCACGGTTAAAGCTAAGACAAAGGGACAGTGAAATAATTGGGGTGAGAGGCAGGTGTGTGATTAAAGGGAAAAAAAAGAGAAAACTCTACCTTAATGAGATCATTGTTTTAGAATTGTATAAAAGCATGAGCCACGACTATGTAAATCAGATGCTCTGCAGACCATCTCGGCTTTGTTGTTTGATTCAATAAAGTCTATAGATTTTTGGCATCCAGAACCCCTTGTTTTTGTAACTCATTTTCTTATTCTGATTTGCAGAAGTATTTGCCACGACATGAGATTATCAGTGGCTTGCGTCGGAGTTTACGAGCCTCGTTTATAATCGGGATTTACCCCCTGTGTTATTGCGCGAGGCTGTTATCTGTGTATTATTCACACACACGCACGCATTCACTCACTCACTCACTGTCCACTTTAATAGGAACACCTGTACACCTGCTCGTTTATGTAGTTATCCAATCAGCCAATCATGTGGCAGCAGCACAATGCATAAAATCATGCAGATACAGGTCAAGAGCTTCGGTTAATGTTCACATCAAACATCAGATTGGGGAAAAGGTGTGATCTCTGTGACTAACAGCGGCATGGTTGGTGGTGTCAGATGGGCTGGTTTGAGTATTTCATTAGAATGGGGAAATCTGATCTCTGTGACTTGATAGTGTGTAGGTATGATTGTATGAGAGTATGAGTGTGTGTGTGAGAGAGAGAGAGAGAGAGAGAGAGAGAGAATGATAGTGAGTATGATAGTGTGTGTGACTATGATATTTTGTGAGAGAGAGAGAGAGAGAGAGAGAGAGAGTGTGTGTTTGTGTGTGTGTGTGTGTGTGTGTGAGAGAGAGAGAGAGAGAGAGAGAGAGTGTTTTGATAGTGTTTGAAAGACTATGATAGCTTGTGAGAGAGTATGATATTGTGTGTGACAGAATATGATGGACCAGTGCGTGAGAGAAATAAAGTTTGAATTTTGTCTGTAATAACCTCTCATACCTATTAATGTTTGGATTGACTTGAGCCACCCTCACAAGTAACGTTAGGCTAAATCTTTAATATGTGACAGTCACATTATTGTACACAAATGGCATGCATTCAATGACTTTATAAGTTACCCAAATATTTAACTGGGGAAAGTTATAATAATATTCACAGTTGAGTTGCAGGTACTTAAGTTGATTTAGGGTTACTCACTCACGTTATTAAAGTTACCGGGGTGTAGTTCATGCCTCTGAGGTCGTCAGACTTTTCTGGACTTTTTAGAAGTGACTGAGACAGGGTTTTTCCTCTAGCGTCTAGACCACTGTCATTAAACACAAGTGTAACCCTTTTGTCGTATTAATATCAAAGAAAAAGGAGGAAAAATATCTACTTGGGTCTGAACTCACCAAAATATATATAAGCAATAGTATTTGGAGTCTCGGGTTCGGGGTCTCACAACATGAAATTAAAAATTAAAAAAAATAAAATACTTAATAATTGTATCTTAATACGTGTGTCTGCACTTGAATGAACTTAGTTCGACTACAGAATTAACTGAACGGATAGAAGGGAACGTATACATTAATCAGTTTCACTGAACAGTAACTGTATTCACTGACTGCATTACTTCTCCTCTTCTCCTTCACTTTCACTTCAATCAACAGCATAATCTGTAATTAAACACTTTGAACATTACCATATGAAAGTATTCCTTGCTCTGCTTACCAAGTGAACACAAAGGAATCAATGAACAATAGCAAAAACGTGAGTATATATATATATCAGGGGCGTTTCCTCTGAGGAGGCAAGGGAGGCAGTGTCTCCTCAAAAAAACTGGATGAGAAAATAATAGATATTGCAAAAATAAAACGACGCAAATATTACTAAAAATGACCTTAAAAGTATAAAAGTCACTCGTTTTTATAAAGTAACACTGTCCAACAGCGACACCTGCAGGTAAAGTTACAGCGGAGGCTTGCCTCCCCTCAGCCCATTGACTTATAACAGAGAGTCGCGCTATAATTGGATGTGATCGGTTATGATTGGATGCGATAGGTTATGATTGGATGTGATCGGTTATGATTGGATGCGATAGGTTATGATTGGATGTGATCGGTTATGATTGGATGTGATCGGTTATGATTGGATGTGATCGGTTATGATTGGATGTGATCGGTTATGATTGGATGTGATAGGTTCGTTTGATAAATCCCGTCTCTTGTTTTCGTGCGAGCTCTCGGCCTGAATGGACAAAATGATGGCGTTACTGACTAATTATAAAGTAAGTAAACAACTCACCCGCTTAGATATCACTGCTTTGTGTCACGTCAAAAATGAAAACTTGAAGTGGCCTGAAACGTGATGACTGTTTTTAGTGAGCATTCAGCTTGATGAAATGAAAAATATATCTTTGTGTCTCTGTTTGTGTTTACAGAGCTTTTATGACGATGACCCGAAAATAAGTTGACTATTAAAAAGAACAGCTGAACATCAGTTCACAAATAAAAAATATTAGTAACACTTTACAATAAGGTGTCATTTGTTAACATTAGTTAATGTGTTAACTAACATGAACAAACAATGAACATTTATTACAGTATTTATGAATCTTTGCTAACGTTAGTTAATAAAAATACAGTTGTTCATTGTTAGTTCATGTTAGTTCACAGTGCATTAACTAATGTTAACAAACACGTTTGATTTTAATAATGCATTAGTAAATGTTTAAAATAATATTAAATAAGATTAATAAATGCTGTAGAAGTATTGTTCATTCTTAGTTCATGCTAACTAAAGTAGTTAACTAATGTTAACTAATGAAACCTTACTGTAAAGTGTTTCCAAAACATTGTTCAAATTGTTACTGCAATAATTGTTACTTTAGTTATTATTTTGGAATAAATGTAAAAATGCATAAAACACTAAAACACTATGAAATGTATAATTAATATTAAAAATATTAAATAAAAAAAATAAATAAATAAAATACAAAATAGAATTATATTTGTTCTCTCTTATTTAATGTAATGTTTATATATATATATATACTGCCTCCTCATTTTAAAACACCACCGCACGCCACTGATATATGTATATAATATATAAGAACCAGTCAGAAGTTTGGACACACCTTCTCCTTTAGTGCTTTTTCTATATTTTTATTATTTTCAACATTGTACATTAATACTGAAGACATCCAAACTATGAAAGAACATGTATGGAATTATGTAGTAAACAAAAAAGTGTTAAACAACCCAGAATATGTTTTATATTTTAGATTGCCCAAAGTAGCTACATTTAGCTTTGATGACAGCTTTGCACACTTATGGCATTCTCTCATCAGATTCACAAGGTAGTCACCTGGAATGGTTTTCAATTCACAGATGTGCCTTGTCAAGAGTTCATTTGTGACATTTCTTGCCTTCTTAATGTGCTTTAGACCATCAGTTGTCTTGTGCAGAGGAAGGGTGGGTACAGAGTCAATAGCCTTATTAGTGCTACTACAACTACTGTACAAATCCATATTATGGCAAGAAACACTCAGTTAAGTAAAGAGAAAGTACATCATTACGTTAAGAAATGAAGGTCAGTCTCAAGAAATCCCAAGAACTTTGAATGTATCCCCAAGTGCATTTGCCAAAACCATCAAACGCTATGATGAAACTGGCTCTCATGAGGACCGTCCCAGGAAAGGAAGACCAAGAGCTACCTCTGGTGCAGAGGATAAGTTTATTAGAATTACCAGCCTCAGAAACTGCCGATTTACAGCACCTCAGATTACAGCCCACATAAATGCTTCTTGGAGTTCAAGTGTCTGACATATTTCAACATCCACTGTTCAGAGGAGACTGTGTGAGTCAGGCCTTCATGGTTGAATTGCAGCAAAGAAACCATTACTTCAGAAGAAAAACAGAGACTTGCTCGGGCCAAGAAACACAAGGAATGGACATTAGATCAGTGGAAAACTGTCCTTTGGTCTGATGAGTCCAAATTTGAGATTTTTGGTTCTAACCGCCGAGACTTTGTTAGATGTAGGGAGGGTGAACGGATGGTTCCTGAATGTGTGGTTCCCACTGTGAAGCATGGAGGAGGAGGTGTGATGGTGTGGGGGTGCTTACCTGGTGATACTGTTGGTGACTTAGTCAAAATTGAGGGCACGATTAACCAGCATGGCTACCACAGCATTTTGCAGAGACATGCCATCCCATCTGGTTCGCACTTAGTGGGGCCACCATTTGTTTTCCAACAGGACAATGACCCCAAACACACCTCTAGGTTATGTAAGAGCTATTTGTCCAAGAAGGAGAGTGATGGAGTGCTGCATCAGATGACCTGGCCTCCACAATCACGCGATCTAAATCCAATTGAGATGGTTTGGGATGAGTTGGACCAGAGAGTGAATGAAAAGCAGCCAACAAGTACTCAACACCTCAGGGAACTCCTTAAAGATTGTTGGAAAACCATTTCAGGTGACTACCTCATGAGGCTGACTGAGAGAATGCCAAGAGTGTGCAAAGCTGTCATCAAAGCAAAAGGTGGCTACTTTTAAGAATCGAAAATATAAAACATATTCTGGGTTATTTAACACATTTTTGTTTACTTCATAATTCCATACGTGTTCTTTCATAATTTGGATGTCTTCAGTATTAATGTACAATGTTGAAAATAATAAAAATAAAGAAAAACTACTGAAGCAGAAGGTGTGTCCAAACTTTTGACTGGTACTGTATGTATATGTATATGTATATGTATATATATATATATATATACAGTTAGGTCTGGAGGTATTTGAACAATGACAGAGTTTTTGTGATTTTGAATTCTTAAAATGAAAGAAAGCATTGGTGAGCTCAACAACATTGAAAGGCCTGGAAGACCACGGAAGACAACTAAAGTGGTGGATCGCAGAATCCTTTCCTTGGTCAAGAAAAAACCCTTCACAACATCAAGAGAAGTCAAGAATATTCTGGAGAAGGTAGGTGTATCATTGTCAAAATCTACAATCAAGAGACACCTTCATGAATGTAAATACAGAGGGTTTACAACAAGGTGCAAACCACTGGTAACATTCAAGAACAGGAAAGCCAGATTAGACTTTGCCAGAAAACATCTAAAACAGCCTCCCATGTTCTGGAATAAGATTCTTTGGACTGATGAAACCAAGATTAACTTGTACCAGAATGATGGGAAGAGAAAAGTATGGCGAAAGAAAGGAACAGCTCATGATCCAACGTTTACCACATCATGTGTCAAACATGGTGGAGGAAGTGTTATGGCATGGGCTCACTGGTGTTTATTGATGATGTGACTGCTGACAGAAGTAGCAAGATGAATTCTGAGGTGTATAGGGCTATACTCTCTGCTCACATTCAGCCAAATGCTACAAAACTGATAGGACGCCACTTCACAGTGCAGGTGGATAATGACCCTTAACATACTGCGAAAGCAACTCAAGACTTTTTGAAGGCAAAGAAATGGAATATTCTTCAATGGCCGAGTCAGTCGCCTGATCTCAACCCAATAGAGCATGCTTTTCACTTACTGAAGACAAGACTGAAGGCAGAAAGACCCACAAACAAGCAAGGCAACTGAAGGTGGCTGCAGTGAAGGCCTGGCAAAGCATTTCCAGGGAGGAAACTCAGTGGAAACTTGGTGATGTCCATGAGCTTCAGACTTCAGGCAGTCATTGACTGCAAAGGATTTTCGTCCAAGTATTAAAATAATGGTTATATTTACAATTATGTCACTTTGTCCAAATACCTTTGAAAATGTATTTGGAAGTACTTTGCATAAAATGGCTGTAATTCCTAAATGGTAAATGCCATTCTTTTGTGGAACCTCTTAAAATAAAGCTGAAAGTCTACACTTTGATCACATCTTGTGTTTTATTTCAAATCCATTGTGTTGGTGTATAAAGGCAAAATCACAAAGACTCTGTCATTGTCCAAATACCTCCGGACCTAACTGTGTATGTATATATATATATATATATATATATATATATATATATATATATATATATATATATATATGTATATATATATATATATATATATATATATATATATATACACACACTATATTACCAAAGGTATTTGGTCACCCATCCAAATGATCAGAATCAGGTGTCCTAATCACTTGGCCTGGCCACAGGTGTATAAAATCATGCACTTAGGCATGCAGACTGTTTTTACAAACATTTGTGAAAGAACGGGCCGCTCTAAGGAGCTTAGTGAATTCCAGCGTGGAACTGTCATAGGATGCCACCTGTGCAACAAATCCAGTCGTGAAATTTCCTCGCTCCTAAATATTCCACAGTCAACTGTCAGCTTTATCATAACAAAATGGAAGAGTTTGGGAACAACAGCAACTCAGCCACGAAGTGGTAGGCCACGTAAACTGACGGAGAGTGTTCAGCGGATGCTGAAGCACATAGTGCAAAGAGGTCGTCGACTTTCTTCACAGTCTATTGCTACAGAGCTCCAAACTTCATGTGACCTTCAGATTAGCCCAAGTACAGTACGCAGAGAGCTTCATGGAATGGGTTTCCATGGCCGAGCAGCTGCATCCAAGCCACACATCACCAAGTGCAATGCAAAGCGTCGGATGCAGTGGTGTAAAGCACGCCGCCACTGGACTCTAGAGCAGTGGAGACGCGTTCTCTGGAGTGATGAATCACGCTTTTCCATCTGGCAATCTGATGGACGAGTCTGGGTTTGGAGGTTGCCAGGAGAACGGTACATTTCGGACTGCATTGTGCTGAGTGTGAAATTTGGTGGAGGAGGAATTATGGTGTGGGGTTGTTTTTCAGGAGTTGGGCTTGGCCCCTTAGTTCCAGTGAAAGGAACTTTGAATGCTTCAGGATACCAAAACATTTTGGACAATTCCATGCTCCCAACCTTGTGGGAACAGTTTGGAGCGGGCCCCTTCCTCTTCCAACATGACTGTGCACCAGTGCACAAAGCAAGGTCCATAAAGACATGGATGACAGAGTCTGGTGTGGATGAACTTGACTGGCCTGCACAGAGTCCTGACCTGAACCCGATAGAACACCTTTGGGATGAATTAGAGCGGAGACTGAGAGCCTGGCCTTCTCGACCAACATCAGTGTGTGACCTCACCAATGCGCTTTTGGAAGAATGGTCAAAAATTCCTGTAAACACACTCCTCAACCTTGTGGACAGCCTTCCCAGAAGAGTTGAAGCTGTAATAGCTGCAAAAGGTGGACCGACATCATATTGAACCCTATGGGTTAGGAATGGGATGGCACTTAAGTTCATATGTGAGTCAAGGCAGGTGACCGAATACTTTTGGTAATATAGTGTATGTACACAGTATATACACAGTATATACACAGTATATATATATATATATATATATATATATATATATATATATATACACATATATATATATATATATATATACACATATATATATATATATATATATATATATATATATATGTAACGAATCCGGCCTCTGTGGTTCCCCCTGATCGTCACCAGAGGTCACCATCACCCGAGTATTGACTTTCCCCTCGAAACTACATTTCCCATCACCCCGCACCCAGCACTGATGATCCCCATATATATATATACACTGCCCGGCCAAAAAAAAAAGTCACTGTTTAGATTTTAGTAGGCAAATACATAAGAGTCTATGAATGGATCATTATTAGAGTGATTATAATGTTTCTAGCATGTTATATGTTTGGCAGCAGTTCTTTTAATCTTAAAAGATGAAGTGTGTAGCTTTTTAGTTCTTTAATAACCATGTAGAAAGACGTATCATGGCCATATTCCAAGATGACACTGCCAAGATTCATCAGGGTTAAAATTGTGAAAGAATGGTTCAGAGAGCATAAAGAATCATTTTCACACATGAATTGGCACCTCTGAGTTCTGACCTTAACCTCAGTGAAAGTCTTTGGGATGTGCTGGAGGACACTTTAAACAGTGCTCATCTCTTGCATTGTGAATACAAGATCTTGACCAAAAACTGATGCACCGCTTGATGGAAATAAATGTTGTGATGTTATTTCCATCAAGAGGTGCATCAATTGTATCAGACGTACCCCCAGAAAGTGACTGAACTCGCATTTTCCCGCCTTGATGAACAGGCGGTTCTCCAGGAGTCACTGCAGGACTTGACGGACGTGGTGGGTGTGCTCGGTGGGAGTTCGGGAAAAAAATCAGGATGTCGTCCAAGTACACGAAGACAAAGCAGTTTAGGAAGTCCAGGAGTACGTCATTGATGAGGGCTTGGAAAACTGCTGGAGCATTGGTAAAGCCAAACTGCATGAACAAGTATTCAAAGTGGCCCCGGGGGTGGGTGTTGAACGCAGTCTTCCATTCATCCCTCTCTCTGATTCTGATCAGATGGTACATGTTGCTCAGGTCCAATTTGGTGAAAATGATGGCTCCGTGCAGGGGCCTGAACTGAGGAGAGGCAGGAGGTACTTGTTCTTAATCATGATGCTATTCAGGCTCCGGTAATCAACACAAGGATGGAGGGATTTATCTTTTTTGGCCACGAAGAAGAAGCTGGCTCCCAGGGAGGGAGGAGGAAGGTCGAATTATGCCCGCAGCGAGGGAGTCAATAATATATTTTTGCATGGCCTCTCTCTCTGATGGGAAAGGTTCTACACCCAGCCAGATTGTAGGGTGGCCCCAAGGGAGCAGGTCGATGGTAGTGAGAGGGCCCAGTCCTTGCTGAAGACCTCTCCCTGGTACTTGGAGGCACCACCAAGAGGTCTGGAGGGATATGTAGCCATTGTGGCCACAACTGGTGGAAGGACCGATTTCAGGCATGAGGAGTGGCAGAAGGGAGACCAGTTTGTCGGTAGGCCCCTTTCTACTGGTGAGCCCCTTCTTTTATCCAAAGAGGACAGGTAGCCAGGAAGTGGCTCGGTTGGCTGCAATAGATGCATACGCCTGCCCGGAATCTATGGTCACACTCGAGAGGGGTGAGCTGGGCCCAGCCCACCTGCATGGGCTCTTCTCCAGGTGAAGAGAAGTGGGAAGGACCTTGGTGGCTGAGGTGAATAGCTCTTTGAGCTTAGTGAAGGCAGCCTCTGCCTCAGGGGTCCACATGAAGGGACTGGAGGTGGAGTGGAAATACCGTGACAGCGAAAACAATTGAGAAATACAAAATATGGACTGACTGGTAAATAGCACTTTTTCTTTACTGTCAAATGTAATATGATAACATAAACTCAACAGACAATTTAAAAATAGAAAAAATTGAAAAGATTAAAAACGAAGAAATATGAATGAGAAAGCATGGAAATAAATATCTAAAAAATAGGATATTGCCAATATATTGCTGCATAAACAGTTCTAGTTGTAATTATCACATTAATTAAAACAATACAGCTTCCACTTTCATTATTCTGAAGCTTATAAAATAGCACTTGAGCCAGCACATTCTTCTATGTTGCATTTTTTTTATATTGTGTGCTTTAATGCAGCAAGGTGATCCTAAATTGTGGTCATGACATAATGTGTGTGAGATTGGCTATTTTATCACAAATTTAATTCAATATTTTGAGTTGCAGAATTTAATAAAATGGTTTACATGACCACAGTTTAAAGGATGAGCATTTATCTGCTTACACTCTACATTAAATAAGTTTTGTTTGCAGTTTTATCCATAAAAATACAGTCTCTAAGATAAACTGTCTCTGATGCCATCTCCTCCTATGCATTTTTTGTGGAATTTAAAGGGACAAAACTATTAATTAATTGAAAGTGTTATATTTGTGTATTTAATGTTGGCTCAAATGTAATTGCCTAGATTTATTGAGTGTCTTTTCAATTTCCAAAACTTAAATTTCAGAGTGATATATTGTGATTAATTCAAACTGTCAGACAGTGGTGCTGGACTTAATAATGCTTCTCACTCAAGATGATATCATGGAAGGTAAGTGGGCTTACTTCCAGTGTAAGAAAACACAGAGATGTACCACGTTTTCAGCACACTATTTGCACATGCACAACTCCTGAGCTATCTGAGTAGCATTTACGTGCGTAGTGAGTTCTGAGGAATGAATATCACTATACAAAACACGCTCGGAACTCTTGAGTTCTATGTCTCAGTTGAAAGCCTTTCTCTTCCCACAATATTCTTCTTATTTTTCTTAGAAAAGTGCTAGATACAGTGAACAAATAAATAAATGCATTCTTCAACATATGATGTACTAATGTTACTATAAAATTAACAGGAACTTACTGAGTTTGGTGACCAGGTAGAACTAGTACCAGAGGGGAATTGAAAATTCAAAGAAAGTGAGGAGTATAATATTTTACTGTGACTTTAAGAATATAATGCATTGATGTTATATGAGAGCATATATCTTCATGCATCTGCACTTTTGTTGAATAATCTTACAAAATAAAAGCCACCTAGGTCTGTAGCATGCAGCAGCTCAGATTGTATCTGATCCTATTGTTAGAGTCATTCCTTACAAGTCCCTCACTGTCAACATAAAGATAAAAAATTCTGTCCAAACCTGTCTTGCTTGGCATGTTGGCATGACAGACCAACATGTAGTTCTCACACCTGCCTAAGCACTGCAAGAAGCTCCAAAAAAAATTAAAACACAAACTAAAGGCAGTATTCTGTAGTGACCATGAGTGATACTTAATTGATTAAGACTCAATCAGAACTTTTACATTGATGTTTATTAAAAGTATTTTGTCTAAAAAAAGAGAAGTGAAAGAGAAGAGAAGTGAAAGAGAAAACCAAATAAAACTGGTATTCTGATGCAAAAGTGATAAATGCAATAAACTTGCTGAGTCACTCTGATCTCAGATGCACAAAAGCACTTTCAATGGACTTTATATAAATGGTAGATAAACAGTTTCACACTGAAAGCTGCAGGAAGAGAGAACAGATTGTCTACCGTAACTAATACCCTCAGCTGGAAATTATAAATAGATGTGTACTGCATAGGCAGTTATCTTTTATTGCATTTGCATCTAACTTTAAAATAAGATGCTTCAACTAAACTTTGATGTAGGACAGACCAAAGAACAAGATAATTATAATTTTTAAATGAAGTGTTTCTTAGCCCTTATATTCAAAACTTAAAGGAAAATTCCAGCATGAAAATAGAATTTAAAATAGCTTTGTCATGGTATGTATTATTCTCTTGCACAGTATTTATCACTTAGTTGAAGGTCTTCACTTATTTTAATAACAATGTTTGAGATACACTGCACCTTGCAATGAATGTAAACAGATGCAACAGTGGCTTAGCAAACCAGCTGAATCATGCAACCGAGAGTTTAGAGAGAACTTGTTTTTGAAGGATATATACACTCCTTTGGTATTTGTAAAGAGATGCATACACAACCTGGTTGCATAAAGACCTGAGTAGCCTAGCAACTACTTGGTTATATTCTAACTGAAGAATCTATCAGGAATTTTATTTAGGAATCTAACTGACATTAGCTAAATGTTATTCACATATTCTTAAGGATAACCACAAAAAGACAGGTAGTGCTATTTGGCCAAACTAACACTTTCAAATGGTGTGACTCTAGAAGATCATTATGGCTTGGAGCCCTGTGAGTGGCTAAATGATTCTAAGCAGTGCTCTAGCCTGCAATGGCCAGAAATATTACACATAAAGAAACTCAGAGCATTTACACTAGCGAGAAATTGAAGGCATACAAGTCTTGTAAACCTTGTTGTACATAGGCATGTTCAAGACGTTATGATTTACAATTACAAAATTGAAGATGTTGTGGCTGTGAAAGCTGAGGTGCTGCCGAGTCAAATGCCATAAATTCATTTATTAGCTGAACAAAGCTAGTTAACTAAACCAACAATATGCAACTCAGTAAGAACATGATCTAGCTATCTAACATTAGCAAGCTAGTTTCTTGATGTAGATTTTAAGTAAGCTTTGTAGGTTTGTTAAAGCAATTAAAATTGCATCTGCATAATAGAATGAGAGTAATAATAATAATAACATATTCTATATTCAGTTATAAATTATAAAACAGACAGACAGACTGGTTAGCAGAGTCCCTCAAAATCTGCCGTGATCTAATTTCAATGATGTGGCTGATCACTTTCTCAGAGAAAGCTTTCGCTGGTACACACTCTGTGGCCCACACGGCTGCAATGCCACCTGGCACCACACATATGAATGCTGCACCCTGGATCCACAAAGCCACAAAGCAAGACAAGTGCCACACAAAGCGAGCACAGACATCATCGTTGAACAGAGGGCTGAGCAGCCTTGACACTTCTTATAACCAAACTCTCTTCCATTGATGCCATATCAAAACTGAATGTAAAACATTCTTCTCCTAAATGTTTTATCTTTCATAACAGTGTTTTAATAAATGAGTGGGGTTTTTTCATTCATTTGAACTAACATATTAAAGCGAATCATGTTTAAGAAGACAAGAACACACATGCAGGTATTAAGACATTAACTAAATAAATTCAACAATACATTAATAAATTAAAAAAAAAAAAAAAAAACTTAAACCTTAAACAACAACAATGACAAAAAAACCCCAACTTTTTTTCCAGGTGTTCCTCAGATATATTCAGCCATGTCTGTTACAGGACTTCCCTGAGGTTAATGGAGCTGGAGCTGGTTGGCTCTCAAATGTTTAACAAATCAAAGCTGTAGTATGTATCTTGAATGTATCTTGACTGGGTTATTGTGTGTGCAGAGTTCTCTCCGTGTTTGCAGGGGTTTCCTCCAGGTTTTCTGGTTTCCTCCCAATGTCCAAAAACATGCAGGTACACAGATTAGCGACACTAAATTGCCCCTTGGTGTGAATGAATGTGTGCAAGGTGCCCAGTGATGAACTGGCATCCTAATCCAAGGTGAATTCTCCTTCCTTGTCCCCACTGTTACAGGAATTGATTCCGGAAAAATAGTTGCAAATACTTTGCTATCAACAGTAGCTACAAATAACAGCAAATGATATGTATCTTCTTGGGCGATGCTCTGTCAGACCTGAAATCTGGCTTTATTCGCTTATTGCTTTTCAGGACTTTTTGCCTGTAGCGATTTTCACTTACAGTTTCATTTTTCGAGACTTTTAACATTTCTTATTCTCTTGAGTAAGTGTCTCACCCAGTGAAGAACATTCCCTGAAGAATTTTTTGATACTGATAAACTCCACAGTTGTTTTAGCAGTACATTTGAAGGCATTGCACTGTTTCAAGAGTTGAAGGCTTTTAGTTTGTTAGATTAGGCAGTCTGATTAGATAATCTGCTTGGATAGCAATCATTTTTTTCTCTCCACAATTTTCTCATTTTCTCATTATGATACAGTTGTTCATCTCATCTGTCCATTAGTTTTTTCCCAGAAAAGAAATTATGTCTATTTTAGAAACTGAACCTTCCCATTCTTAAGGCTTACCAGTGTTTTGTATTTTATGGTGACTTTTCTAAGTCTTCAACAAGATATTTCTCATGTTTTAACAGGCATTTGTAGAACTCTATTTGCAATTTTGCTCCGCCTTTATCCATTATGTCGTAGAGCTGTCTCTTTTGCTCATACTCAGTTGGAGCTTGTAGAATCTTCTCATATTTATGGTGGCCGATAAACTGAAGCAGTTCATCAACAATGGGCTTCACCGCCACAATTCTTTCAATGAGCTTTTTGCGGTTTTTCTTCAGAAATCGCACACCTGAGTAAAAAGTAGCCACAATGTTAGTAATGAAAGCTAAAATGCTCAAATGTTATCATATCAGATAGTTTTGTTTACTACATTAATGATATGTATTTCCAAAGCATTTTTGTCACACAACTGAATTTCCACAAATACTTATTTGATGTTAAACAAGTATATAATCTACAGACTAAAAAGAATATTATTTAAATGCCTTATCAGTGGAAGACAGTGGAAATATAAAAGCCTCAGAGGTGCATTGTTTTCCCACATTAGCTGGATGTTCGTTTCAGTTTATAATTATCTGTCTTCTCATCTGTACATTTGTTTGACTGCTTGTGAAAACTGAGATGGGGAAAAATACTGCTGTACTCTGAGTTTAACAATGTATTTGTTTGTTACAAATTTGTGATAGAAAATCTGTTTAATTGATTATAAAATATTATTACTATTTTTAAATCTCTTAATGGTTTAGCACCTACACTATATGGCCAAAAGTTTATAAACACCTGACCATCACACCCATATCCAAATTGTTACCACAAAGATGAAAGCACACAATTATATCAAATGAACTGGCTGAATGAGC